>NC_092265.1:9615633-9695633 GCF_036320965.1 Panulirus ornatus | reverse complement strand
TGGTTGCTGGTGGGTTGGTTGATGGTGGGGTTATCTGAAGCATTATGGCCTCCGTTATGTATGGCGAGGAGACACATTCTGTTTTCGCAGACACATTCGCCCTTCAGGATCTTCAAGGTCGTCCGTGTTCTATAGCGTTGAAAATCGTCCGATAATTCGCTTCTCTCTCTCTCTCTCTCTCTCTCTCTCTCTCTCTCTCTCTCTCTCTCTCTCTCTCTCTCTCTCTCTTGTGAAACACGAACATATATATACTTCAAGCTGGTCATTCATCCTGAGAGAAATATACTCCAGAATCATTGCCCCCACCGGAGGGAAGAGTCTTCGAGGATCTCCACCGACGTTCCTGGTGAACAGATTCGTAAGAGAACAGTAATAACAGTAATAACTAAAACCCGGATCCTCATAGAAAACAGGGGGACATTTTGGGGGTCCCTCTGAAAAGGGCGATTTCGGGAACCTCCTCATATAAGAGACGGACAAAAGGCCTTAAATGAAGTCAGTGGGATTCGGTGGGATTTCCACTTGTTGCGCCTCCCTCCCTCCCTCCCTCACTCTCACTCTCTCTCTCCTTCCTTCCCTCCCTCCTCTCTTCCCCCACTCCCACCCCTCCCTCCGCCAGCCTCGCCATACCACTGCCAACAGTGATACTTCCAATTTTTCTTTCCTCTCGGGGATGCGTTGGCTATGTGTCGGTGTTGCGTGAGCTGGAAGCGTAGTCGTTGGCTGTGTCGAGGTCTGCGTGAGCTGGAAGTGTAGTCGTTGGCTGTGTCGGTGTTGCGTGAGCTGGAAGTGTAGTCGTTGGCTGTGTGTCGGTGTTGCGTGAGCTGGAAGTGTAGTCGTTGGCTGTGTGTCGGTGTTGCGTGAGCTGGAAGTGTAGTCGTTGGCTGTGTGTCGGTGTTGCGTGAGCTGGAAGTGTAGTCGTTGGCTGTGTGTCGGTGTTGCGTGAGCTGGAAGTGTAGTCGTTGGCTGTGTGTCGGTGTTGCGTGAGCTGGAAGTGTAGTCGTTGGCTGTGTGTCGGTGTTGCGTGAGCTGGAAGTGTAGTCGTTGGCTGTGTGTCGGTGTTGCGTGAGCTGGAAGTGTAGTTGCTGTCAAGGCGCTGGTAGAGCGTTGTTTGAGTTGGTAAGCAAGGCGTTTATACTAATGTGTCCTGGTCAAAGCGTTTGGTAGTGAGTAGCTCGCTTGATAATGGCAGGTTGTAGTGGGGCCTTCAGGACGCCCTGGTAGTGGTTGAAGACCTAGCACAGACCCGCTCTGGTCTGTGGAGTTGATGATGGTCTGCTGCGTCATGTGACTGTATGGGTCGTTAGTGTGGCATTGTGTTGCTCTGGTGTGTTGGTGACCTTGTGTTTCTTTGGCGCGCTCTCCATGTGTTGATATGTATATGCCATATACATATGCATGAATTATGTTTCCTTATTTATCACCATGTACATATAGACATGAAAGAAACATGCTTATCTGCTATATATATATATATATATATATATATATATATATATATATATATATATATATATATATATATATATATATATATATATATATATCTGCTATGCTACACAAGTGTGTATAGAAACACGTAAACAGACCCTTTGATATGTAAACACATGAAAACACGTTCATATTCTCTACGTATGAATACAATGCTACACCACACACACACACACACACACACACACACACACACACACACACACACGTGCACGCTCGGCCGCGTCCTTTCAGACCAACTTGGCTGCGGCCCAGACCAGCATCGACCATGAATATGCAATAAAGTCGGCCGCGCGCCGCGTTAAATTGATAGCAATTTTTGGGAAATGGAATTACCATTTCGGGTCACATGGGATCGTTATTCAAATGTTTCCTGACCACCGGGGAAGGTTGTCCTGAGGCAATAACAGACGTCTTTATATATCTTCCCCGTGAGGTGGGAGAGCATCAGCTCCAAGCCATACCAAGCCAACACAAAAGCCAAAGTGATCTAATAAAAGGCAAGCTATACCAGTGATAAACCAATCAAGCTAAGGCTTTACCAAGCTAAGCCATTATCGATAGAAGTTGATCTGATACCCAACCAGCCTTGTTGGAAGCCAAGCTAAAACGATACCTATGGCGAGTCTAACCAATACAAAGCCAAACAAGCCAATACGGAGCCAAACCAAGCCACAAACGAAGATATAAGAAGGAAAATTCAGGATATCATCGACCTACACAGATTCTTGACTGGGTCAAACAAATCCACAACACAATAATCTAAGCCAATCCATGGTCTAAGGTACACTAACACGAATGCTTTTCAAGCGGACTCAAAGCTAATTCAAAGCATTACCGAGGTCAGATCTAGGCTAAATGTATGCAAAGCCAACACAAAGCAAGGCAAAAACAGCAGAAATAACATGCCAAACAACCCTAAGTCATCTTAATGCCAGGTCAAGTCACGCTAGCCATACAAGAGCTAAGCCCAAGTTAAGCCAGAACCCATGACGTAAGCTAGCGAGGAGAGGCATCGTGTGTAATCAAGAGTAAGAGACTATCAAGAGTTGGTGAGAGCTCAACAGGTCTTTTGTATGTGGTCTTGGTCTAGGTCGGCGGTGCAGATTCTGGGACCACTTGAGCACGTACACGGGCGGGGGAGGAGGACCCTCCTTCAGGAGGAACAAGAAGTGCACTATTTCTCCTTCAGTCAGACACTTCAAGTTTTTCTTCATATTTTAATAACTTGGGAGGTGAGGCTAAGCCTACGACTTGGGAGAGTTGTATAATTAATTGTTGGTGAAGGTTGTGGGGGAGTTGTGAGTGTGTGGGGAGTGTTGAAGAGGGTTGTGAGGGAGTTGTGAGTGTGTGGGGAGTGTTGAAGAGGGTTGTGAGGGAGTTGCGAGTGTGTGGGGAGTGTTATGAGGAAGCTGAGTGTGTGTGGGGAGTGTTGGAGAGGGTTATGAGGGAGTTGTGTGTCTGAAGGAGTGTTGGAGAGGGTCCGGAAGGGATCATGAGTGTGTGGTAAGTGTTGGGAAAGGTTGCCAGTGATTTGTGTGTGTACGTACGTACTTTAGATGAGAAGGACAGATAACAAGAGATCCAATGGCTAATAGAGAAATCACCTGTTGCAGGACAGTAGTGCTGTGCTGAGATCATAATACAGTAAAGGAATAAAAGCCTAGAAGGAACAGAGTGTAGTAGTATGGAGGGAATGTACGACCATAGAATATTTTTTAGGGAAAATGTGGACGGGAAAAGTTCCTTTCTGTGACTGCAGATGGGGTACTCCAGGCCAGATGCGCGAATCTGAAAATTGGGGGGGAAAATGGTTGAATTTTTGAACACTAAATTTTGTTGGGGAGGTTTGTAGAGGGCGGTGAGGGAGTTGTATGTATGGGAAGTGATGGGGAGGGTTGTATGGGAGTTACATGTGTGGGAATTGTTGGGTAGAGTTGTGAAGGAGTTTTATGTTGGGCGAGTGTTGGTTGGGGTTGTGTGTTTAGGAAATATTGGGGAGGGTTCTAGGGAAGTTGTGCGTGTGTGTGTGTGTGTGTGTGTGTGTGTGTGTGTGTGTGTGTGTGTAGGAAGTGTTGGGGAGGGTTGTGAGGGAGTCATGTTTATGGTGGAAGTGTTGGGGAGAGAGGGGAGTCACATGTATGTGTGTGTGTGGCTATGTTAAGAGATCACGTGTGAGGGCTGCAGAAGATGAGGGTTGTGAAGGGGTCACGTGCGGGGTTGCTATCAAGGGGACACTGATAAGGTTGTTGAGGAAGTGGCTTGTTACGCAGGAGTTATGGGAACAGGGTTATTGTGTTGATGATGGAACTGCGTGAGAGAGAAGGGATGAGGGTGAAGAGTGACAGGGTGAGGTGTGTTGACAGAGTGACGAATGGTAATTCCTATGGTTATATCTCAAAATGTTTGATGGTCTCAGTAAATGAAAAGAGAGAATGGAGAAAAAGAAAAAAATTGGTGGTAGAATTATTTTTCTATATTCAGAAAGCTCTTACATGCTTCAAATTATGCGAATAAACATAAATCTGTAGCTTCTACTTATTTTCTTTTAAACACAAACATCTAATTCTGAGCAGCAAGTGATATCAGACCAAGTGCCGTGCATTTAATGTTTATATTTTGGGTTAAGACTCTCTCTGTCTCTCTCTCTCTCTCTCTCTCTCTCTCTCTCTCTCTCTCTCTCTCTCTCTCTCTCTCTCTCTCTCTCTCGGCGCTTTAACACACCAGTAAACACAGCAGACCTGAGTCTGTGGGCCTTCGTTTCCCCTGGTCCACACATCCATTCGGCCACCACACCCAACACTTAGAATTGCATGAACACCTTCCATTCTAATGCTGTTTGTTTGAACTGTTTGAAGAGGCTTCTGGCATCATAATCATCTGGCTGTCGTTAGATATTAACGTAAGAACATAATAAAAAGGAGTCACATCCTTTGACTGTATAGTGAATATACGGTCCAATGCCCTTGAGTGCAATAGTGCGACCCTTAGGTATGATGGTTTAGCCTTTGACCTGACCCTTAATGACCGGGACAAAGGCCTGGCCATTATGCCCAAGGATCGTGATCGTGCTCAGAGGTCGTAACTTCGTGCATATGCGTCGAGCCGTCGTGCACAAGTGGCTAATAACTAACCTCCGAATACAGACTTAAGATCCGACATTACTCTCGTATTCTTGCCAGAGAGCAGGCAAGTTGGCCCTCGTGTGGGAGATGAGAGGCCTCGAGAGATGTTAATGTGCGTGCCTCTGGAAGGTTCAAGAGATGCTTCTGTGCATGCCTCTGGAAGCCTCAAGAGATACTAATGTGTGCGCCTCTGGAAGCCTCAAGAGATTCCACAGTGCATGCCTCTGGAAGCCTCAAGAGATGCTGCTCTGTGTGCTTCTGGATGCCTCAAGAAATGCTACTATATGTACCTCTGGAAGATGCAAGAGATGCAACCGTGTGTGCGTCTGGAAGCCTCAAGAGATGCTACTGTGTGTACCTCTGGAAGCCTCAAGAGATGCTGCTCTGTGTGCCTTTGGATGCCTAAGAAATGCTACTATATGTACCTCTGGAAGCCTCAAGAGATGCTACTGTGTGTACCTCTGGAAGCCTCAACAGATCTTACTGAATATCCACTCTGGAAGCCCCAAGACATACGTCTGGAAGATTCAAGAGATGCAACCGTGTGTGCGTCTGGAAGCCTCAAGACCCATCTTACACCCACGTCTCCAGCAGCTACACTGTGGTTCCTCTGCTCTTCCCTCTGCCTCTCTGTCCCCACATTCTTCCATCATGCTGGAGATCATACACTACGATGGTTCCTGTTAAGAGCCATTATGATTCTTGTCGTCCATCATACTTTGGTAACTTTTCAAGAAGTTTATAAAGGGGAGAAAGGAAGAGAAGAGCAACAGGAGAGATTTTTCTTTAAAGAATTTTCAGAGTATGAGAAACGAGTGTCTTCCCCCGAGCGGCTCTGTAACTCTCACGATACTAAATGACCCTCTTACCGACCCTGCCTGCCCGGATCCTGTGAAGATCTCCTCGGATTTTCGGACAAAAAAATATATAAGGCTTAAATCTTGCCTTCTATCCCATCAGCGGGATGCATAACCACCCACTGACGAATAGAATAACCTTAGAATTCAGCTTCCACTTGTTGAAGTGTGATATATCCTGAGTTAAGTTTGATAATCATCGTACACAGTCAAGCGAAGACTGGGGAAGTTGTCGCCATGAGATCAAAACATTAGTTCCTTCCTGTCGTCCAGACCAGAGGAGAGTGGGGCTAGTGGGAGTTGGGAGACGGAGGCAGGCTAGGCTCAAGAGCTTCGTATGTGGATCTCATACCTTAAAGAACATTAGCTGTGGGACAGACAACATCTAACGTCTGAATATATATCATACTCCTACCACTGTTCTTTTCTTTCCTCCCTTACTCCCTCTTCTTCTCCCTATGACTCCAGCACTCTCTCTCTCTCTCTCTCTCTCTCTCTCTCTCTCTCTCTCTCTCTCTCTCTCTCTCTCTCTCTCTCTCCCCAACCCTCCCTTCTGTGCCTGAGTGTTTGCAGGACACTCCAGCCGGAATCAATAACATCAACAGGTGGAAAGTGACTCCTGAAGAAGTTCGGGTCGATTCCTGGCGTCCAGCTCCTTACAGTCCTCTTCCCTACCCCTCCCCCACCAGCACCAGCTCCTCACAGTCCTCCTCCTCCCCCAGCACCAGCCCTTCACAGTCCTCCTCCCCCAGTACCTGACCCTCACAGTGGCCCTGCCCAACACCACCTCCAGCCCCTCACAGTGGGCTTCATCTATCAACAACTTCCAACCCCGGCCCTCACAGCGACCCTCCCCACCACCACCACGGTGTATGAGGGAGGCTGTGAGAAGAAGAGGGAGGGATAAGAGAGGCTATAAGAGAAGAGGATAGAGAGGGATGAAGTGAAACTGTGAGAGGAAGGGAGAGAGAGAGAGAGAGAGAGAGAGAGAGAGAGAGAGAGAGAGAGAGAGAGAGAGAGAGAGAGAGAGAGAGAGAGAGAGAGATGAAGGAGACTGAAGCGAAGGGAAAGGGATGAAGATGACTGTAAGTGGGAGGGAGGCAGAGGGGTGAGGTGGAGGGATCTGTAAGAAAGAGGAAAGGGGGATAAAACAGGCTAAGAGAGGAATGGAAAGAGATGAGAGAGTGAATATGAGTGGGTCAAATTATGGCAAGTTGTATGAGTGAACAGGAAGTGAAAGATAAATTCTTTTGAAGGTAATCTCATGTTTGTTGTTCAATGAGGCTGTCTGGGAGGAACGCTGACAGACCGGCCGGCTGTACGGGGAGACTTTACGGCGAAATATGAGGCAAGCTGTGAGTGAAATTTGAAAGAGCCTGGGAAGAAGCTGTGAGGAAGGCTGTCAAACAAGGGTGTGAGGACGGTGTGACGCGATTTATGAGGCAACTGTGAGGAAAGCCTTAAGGGAAGCTGTAAGGATGGGTTGTGGAAGAGGTCGTGAAGAAGGAGAGATGGAGAAATGGGCTAGGAGAAGAGAGAGAGAGACGAGTCTGGGGAGAGTGTGGGAGCACTTAGAGAAGAGATGAACATTTCAGGGTGTGATTTACGACAATGGAGGGAAGACTGGGGGAGGGGGAAATCTGCAAGAAGGAAGAGAAGAAAAGCATCGGTTATCTCATAGCTTTTCTTCTTCTTCCTCCTCTTCCTCTTCCTCCTCCCCATCTTCCTCCCAATTTTTCTTCCCATTTCCATACTCCGTATCTCCACCGTTTCCTCTGGTCCTTCCATCTCCTCCTCCTGCGCCTCCTCCTCAACACACCACAAGAAGACTCGTATGAAAAACTGTCAATAACAGACTATTCCTGATGACCGAGAATGAATGTCTTTTCGGGTCGACGTTCCACATGCATGGCCTCTTGAACCCACGTCAAAGATTTATGCCCATTGAATATCGGCTTGAATATTCGCGTGATTCCTCAGGAGAGGACATTATAGGTATGAGAGCTTTGTAATTAACCATGGAAGAGATTAGGGTGAGGGTGGAGGCACCTCTTCCTTCTAGGTGTGGGAGAGAGGGAGGTAAAGTTGGATAAGGGAATGTGTGGGTGGGTATAATAAGGGAAAGGCCAGGTGGAAGAATGGGAGAATAAGTTATAAAGGATAAATGGTGGTGAGAAGAAGAAGAAGAAGAAGAAGAAGAAGAAGAAGAAGGAGGAGGAGGAGAAAGGAAGGAAGGTGGTTCGGCTCATGTGGGAAAAGGATCTCTGGTAAAAACAATGAATCTAAACAAAAATCCATTGCAAAAGGAGGGTAGTAGGTAGATGAGGTGAGGGAGAGAGGCTGAAATACATTTCAGACAGATACCATAGATATATTGTATTTCCTGATATGTTCTATGATCAAACACAATAATTTTGCTTACAGTCTAAAACTCTCACTGGCTACCCTTGTATAGAAAACAATTCATCTTCTCTCCCTCTTTATAAGTCTATCTTCCCTCTATAGAAATAACTGTAATAATAATTATATTAACAATATACACTAGAAAGGGACTTCCAGTAAAACCAGACTGAAAAATTACACAAAGCTGTGAATTTCTGTTCTCTTCAACTCATATTTTACAAAGTAATTTTTTTCTGTAATCGCTGTTTCTGACTACGTGATTTATCATACATTTTCAACTCATACAAGCTGACTGTCAACAGTTGCAAGGCGATTCGAACCCTGTAACCATCCTCTACTGCTACCTTGAATCTATTACAACGTCACGTAGAAAATAAACCAAGATTTATACTATATTTTCTTTTTTGTACCTCAGCTTTTCCCAGGTATTGCAGAGACGAAATTACTATTGACACAATCTTTTTAAATTCCCCCGCGGCAAACAAGGTAAATTGTCTACAGCCAGTGTGTAGCAGTGTTTACCGTGTGTGGGGGGGTAAAAATAAGGCTTAGTTGGCTGGTGGACGCGTTCTCCGACCCCGCGTCTCATGAACCCGAGTTGCGGAGGAAGCAAACAGACCCAGCGACTTTGACCCCCCAGACTCCCTGTGATCTCTTGGACACGCGACGGGCTTAAATAGCCTTTACGACCAGGAATATCAGGGGTTGGTGTGTAATCATCATGTATCGTCAGTGGGGCTCCCCAGACGGGGCTCCCAGCGGGCCGTTTCTGAGATCACGATCTTGGATTATGGGTCTTCATAATGGCTTTAATGGAGCAGCTGTTGCCAGGAATAGAAGACGCGAACCCGTGTCGACGAGCAGTCGTACCAGCGAACGAGGGAAGGAGTTCGCTGCGGGAACTCCCTCTCTTAAAGTCAAGAATATATTTTAACCTATGGTGAACATTCTGACTTAATAACCTATTGGTCTTGTTCGCCAATAAATCTACCATCATATACACATAGAGTAAAGAACCTGATCATACCCACGAAAGAAGAGATAATCTCGCAAGAACTAGTACAAATGAGATATATTTCCCAAGTAGAAGAACCAAAAAAGTCTTGCAACAACTCCTGCATTTGGGTGATTGGCTGAGAGTCAACTCAGCGTCTTTATTCGGATGGATGATATCACGTGGGGGCAAATGTGGATCTAAATACAGTGTCTCAGTGATCAAGTCTCAGAGGAAATATATCAGACCTTGAAACCATTATCTCACGCTGAGGTTAAATGAGCGATCACCAGCTGGCAGGGAGTAATCAGGGCCTAATTAGGGATGTCTTTGTTTTGTTAATGAATCGATGGATGGAACACACACACACACACACACACACACACACACACACACACACACACACACACATACATCCGCCTGTGTGGCTTTCCTACGCTGCGGGTAGAGAGAGAGAGAGAGAGAGAGAGAGAGAGAGAGAGAGAGAGAGAGAGAGAGAGAGAGAGAGAGAGAATTGAACGGCGATATGATGTACCACGTTTGTCCTGGAAAAGACATATCAAGCAAGGTTCATTTAAATTTCTGGGTCTTCTACGGCTCTCTCTCTCCTCTCTCTCTCTCTCTCTCTCTCTCTCTCTCTCTCTCTCTCTCTCTCTCTCTCTCTCTCTCTCTCTCCTCATCGGTAGGATCCCTCCTTCCCTCTCACCCCCCCTCCTCCTCTTTGCTACTGGTTGCCTCCCTTTCCCTTCCAGAGCACCTCCTCTCCCAGCCACGGATCTCTCTTCCTCCCGTCCCACTACCTCCCCACACACCCCTCGAATCCCTCCTTCCCTCCCCTCCCGGCACCTCCACTCCCAATGCCTATTGCCTCCTCCCCCTCTCCCACCCATCACCCACGTCTGGCTGCACATAACAATAGAGCTGAAGATACGTTAAACGCAGCCATTGTCTGTGGCTTATCATTATCTTGCTTCTGAATCATTAAGTTCAGCGAGTTTAGCGATGGTTGTGGTTGTTGACGCTTAATGATATGTAACAAGGACGGTATATCGTTCTGAAGATGGTGGCTACATGTACGTGTGTTAGGATGGGTACATGATGGGGTAGGTAGGGCGATGGGTACGTGTACGTGATGGGGTAGGGTAATGGGTATGTGTACGTGATGGGGTAGGGTAATGGGTATGTGTACGTGATGGGGAAGGTTGGGTAATGGGTACGTGTCCGTGATGGGGTAGGGTGATGGGTATGTGTACGTGATGGGGAAGGTTGGGTAATGGGTACGTGTACGTGATGGGTAGGGTGATGGGTACGTGTACGTGATGGGGTAGGTTGGGTAATGGATACGTGTACGTGATGGAAACAGGCGACCTTTATGTGTACGTGAAGAGTTATCTCTAAGGGAGGTGATAGGTCAAAACAGGTGAGGCAGATGATTGGTTGGCTGGATGTGGACCAATCAGAGCTAGACAGTGAAGTAAGTGATGATATGTCGTCACACTGTGCCTCACTTTGAACCAATCAGAACTAAGAGAGTCAATCTGTTGATGTCATGACGTCGTTCTGTGCTTCACTCTGCACCAATCAGAACTTGACAGTGAACCAGCTCATGTCATGACGTCGTTCTGTGCTTCACTCTGCACCAATCAGAACTTGACAGTGAACCAGCTGATGTCATGACGTCACACAGTGCTTCACCAATACCAACAGGCGCTCTCGAACACAGAGCTCCAGGGACCAGCTGATGAAGTCGTCCCTTGACCACCATCCTGGGATCCATAGGGCTCGGCCCGGGACCTAAAATCAAGTGTTGCGAGTGCTGCATCCCAAGTGAAACTCTAAGCGAGCGCTGCAGCCCAAGTGAAACTGTAAGCGAGCGCTGCATCCCAAGTGATACTCTAAGCGAGCGCTGCAGCCCACGCGAAAGTTTAAGCGAGCACTGCAGCCGAAGTGAAACTTTAAGCGATTGTTGCAGCCCCCAGTGAAACTTTAAGCGAGCGATGCAGCCCAAGTGAAACTTTAAGCGAGTGTTGCAGCCCCCAGTGAAACTTTAAGCGAGTGTTTCAAGGTAAGTGAAACTTTAAGTGAGAGTTGACGCCCAGATGTGAAACTTTGAGTGTCGAAGCCCAAGTGAAACTTTAAGCGAATGTCGCGACCCATGTCAACTTTGCACGCGTGTTGCCGCCAAAGTGAAGCTCACACAGGGAAAGCAAGACTGAGTCATGTCCATATTGATATCAAGAACGTAAGTTTCATTTTTTCTCAAAACAAGACAGTCTGAGAAAACTGAGCATAGAAACTGAAATAGAACGAAAGAAACAAAAGAAACTTGCCTAAGCGTTTGTCAGTCGTACGTGACCACGGTAGTCCGTCGTACGTGAACCATGATGGTCAGTTGTACGTGAACCATGACCGTTGGTCATCTCCTCCGTCCTTGATACAGTCGTCATATCATTTCTCAAACGTTTAAACAAACGTGTCACCTGTTGAATGGAACATGAGTCGTCAAAGAGTCCTTTTGTCCGAGATAAAGTCGTAGATCCTATAGGAGGAACGTCTTAAAAGTGGACCCCTGTGTGTTCTTCAGCCTGCTGGGTGATATTCCACGACCCTCGGAAAATCAAGAGGAGTTTTGTATTGTGTGAAATGACTGTGTCATCTGTGTTTCTACATCATATTGTTCCTTGCCACACACCTACAGATCCCAAGTACGCGACATCTTCACCCATTATCATTGAATTGTATAAGTGAAGTGTGTTTTTGAATCGGGAATTTGGGAGTATAAGTTTCACTTCCTGATGTGTCCTCACCTGGAGTCTTGGTTTGGCCAGTGGTCAACCAAGCTGCACACAAGGTCCCGGTGTTTACTTACACATGTCAGTGTCGTGTACCAGCGCTACCTTCCTCTCCAGCCATTATGTTTTAACGTCTGTGTCGTACAATGATGTAAAATATATATTGAGGGACGGTGTGTATATATATATATATATATATATATATATATATATATATATATATATTCTTTCTTTCTTTCGTCTGTTTCCTTGCGCTACCTCGCAAACGCGGGAGACAGCGACAAAGTATAATAATAAAAAAAAAAATATATATATATATATATATATATATATATATATATATATATATATATATATATAAACAGTATGGATTCCTTTGAAGCGAGAAGTTCTTTGACGAGACTGCATTCCGTTCCGTCGAATTACGATGCAACAGCCTCGCTAAAGCTGACTTTTCACTCGCGATGTAACCTCAAGAAGGAGGAGCCTCGATCTTAGCGCAGTCTTGAAGCTGCAGGAGCCCTTGGGTAGGGTGTCCAGCACCTGTGTAATGACGATGCTGCTCCTGTCTCCTCCTCTCCCCAGGCTTCCTGTAGGATTCCTAGGACGTTTGTAATGGGACCTCCTCCTCCTGTGTGACCACCACCTCCTCCTCCTCCACATTGGTCCTTACATCCTCCTTGTTTCATATCAGTCTTCCTCTCCTTCCCTTATTATATGAGTATCCCTTCCCTCCATCCCCTCATTCTTCAACCATTTCTCTCTCTTTCTCTTGCTTGATCTATTCTCCTCATTCCTCCCATATCCCACCTCACACTCACAGGCTCTTCACAAGACCTGGAAGGCCAACCAGTCCTCACCCAGTTCTCGCTTCACCTGTCACCCTTCAGTGTTCTTAGCCTTTCTTTCTCTCTCTCTCTTTACTCGCTTACTATCCTCCACTCTATATTCCCTCACCACTGCCTCTTTCCTTAACCACTACAGAACTTTTTGGCCACCCTTCCTCAAGTTCCATTGCCTCTCTCCCTGGACACTCTCCATTTCACCATTCTTTGCTTCTTTTACCAATGCGTCTCTCCCTCATTCCTGCCTCTCCCCATCACCAGTGCCTCTCGCCCTCAGCGATGCCTCTCTCCCTCACGCCCCACTGGCTCCAGCAGAACTATAAGATGCCGTACCTCCGCCCGCGTCGCACTGGCACAATTTAAGAGGTTGATGTCGGCGGCCATAACTTGGGGACTGGATACTCCTGCTCCCTCCTATAGCCTGGAATGGACCAGAAATATGTCCAAGAGGCAAAGAAGATGACTGGTGGGGAACAGTCAGGCCAGCTTCCATTTCTCAGTCCAGCGGATTTAAGAGCTTGGTGTGAAGAGCTTCTATTCTCTCACACAGAGTGCTGGAGTACGGTCCCAGACGAAAAATCTTTTTCTGTAGGAGCTGGAAAAGTGGTTACTACGTCGAAAAATCTTCCGGATTTCTTCCAGGAACGATGCGACTGTCGCTGGAAGGGACAAAGTTATCTGGTCAGCGGGTATGCAACCATCAGTGGACGCACAGAAGAAAAGACGCTTGTGAAGGAGGTATGGAAATGCTGCCTGGAAACATAGAAGATATGATTGTGAAGGAGATAAGGAAATGCTGGATGGACAAATAGAGGACGAGACGCCTGTAAAGGATGTATGGAAATCCCAACTGGATACAGAAAAGAGGAGACGCTTGGAAAGGCTATGGAAATGCTGGCTGGATAAATGGAAAACGAGATGATTCTGATGAGGACATGGAAAGGTCGGCGGAATAAGTGAAAGATGAGAAGCCTGAATGGAAATACTGTGTGGAGATCTGGACGACCAAACACCGACTAACGAGTTGGGGCACAGTTCGAGGAGGAGGCAGCGGCATTACTGGTGGTACCTTCAACACGAAGGCGATATTAGGAACGCAACTGTTGCTTGTAATGTCACCGGCAGACCACTTCAACTAATGACTACACGAGGAGGTCTAATACATGTCTTAACGTTTGATACCGACATACTGACAGAAGTCAAGGCATGAATGTCGTGGGATCATGCAAAACAATTGTCAGTAAAGGATATTTCAACAGTAAAGTTGTTGAACACTGGAATGAAGTGATGTTGTTCAACACGAAGAGGATCAATACCTTTGAATCAAGGCTGGATGAACACTTGAACGACACTGGTGATCAACAACCGTGTTCAAGAAGGCTGCTATCACATGCGCGTACTTCAACTTTCTCCATTCATACTTTCCAGTAAAATTTCTGTGTTAGAATATTCTCTCCATAGTATATGATAATCCCTCTAAACTCTATTGATCCTGGCTGGCGTAACGGAGGGAGTGCTGCATTGGGAGATATCTTCTGTTTTATTATTCTATCTCTATTTATACAGATCAAGAACTTAGGAAGCTATTATTGTCCCGCAGCAGATAACATTCAATAACCTTTTGTGCTATTGTTATCTGTCTTTTCCCTGACGTTACCCCTCCCATTACCATCCAGTAGATCGAACCATCCCCCTCCCAAATTTCCTTCTTTCCTTTGGCTTTCTCAACTTCCCCCACATACACAGAGCAAAGCCTACCCTCCTTCTCCTCTCCGTTCGCAAGCTAATCCCTCATCTGTATACAGTCTACCACTCCGTACACAACCTAACGACACCCTCTCCTTAAACATCATCAAACACCAACATATTAATCATCCTCGGCTTTCACAATTCACAACCATCCCTTTTCTCGTCATAGCATCAGAGGCCCTACACCTCTCCCTCCCATGGACGAAAATCTTCCTTTCTGTCACATGGATGTGAGTTACACACTCTGTCAACCGCTTTTCCACCTTGTGTCTAAGCTATCGCATCTCCTCTTCCATCCTCAGGGACTACTTCTTGCCCTTGCCATCTATCACATCTCCCATCTCATCACCAAAGCTCCTCCTCGCTTTTCTTGTCCCATCACAAAACTCTTCCCCTAACACCGGAGGTCAGTCCTTTTCCACGTCACTCTCTCCATTTCCTTTCCCACTACCACGTTACTATACTTCCCCTTCCCATCGACACTTCCCCCGTTCCCATCATCAGTCCTCTTCCCCTCTCGCCTTCTCATCAACACACCCCTCACATCATCAGACCATCTCCCTTTCCATCTCTAGACTTCTTTCCCTCCTCCCGTTACACATCAGGGACAGACCTGCCCCCTTTACAACTTACATCACCCAAACCTTCTTCCTCCTCCCTCCATACCCCATCCTTTCCCCAGTTTCCATCCTCCTTCCCCTACCTCTCACGCCCCACCACTCCCTTCCCCACCTCCCCAGGCGGGAGCCACCAACCGGCCGGGCTGCTGGGGACCCGACGCATCACTGAACATAAAAGCCATAAGCGTCGCCACCCGAAATACCCTAAGTCTTTGGTGATGGTGGTGGTGATGGTGATGGTGATGGTGGAGGTGGCGGTAGTACCTATGGTATCGGTGATATGGTGTTCGTATAACCAATACGGATAATGTGGTTAACACTGGAAGCAACTATGATGTATGATGGACAAGTGGTTCATAATGGTGAGGCAGTTTGTGAGAGATAGTGATAAAGGTAATAAGAGATGGTGAAACTGCTGAAGTGAAGAAATGGTGAGGGTTAGGGTGAGGCTGACGACAGGATAATTAATGTGACAGGTGATGGTGAAAGACAATGGGTGTAATATAGTGGTAATATAGTGATATACAAATCGTGTGATGGTGACTATGATTGTGAAAGTGTGTATGTGAAGAGGCACACTTGGTGTTGTAGCCATATATCTTAGACACTCAGTGACTTACAAGAAGTAATATACACTATGGAGAACACTGATGTGTGTGTGTGTGTGTGTGTGTGTGTGTGTGTGTGTGTGTGTGTGTGTGTGTGTCTGAATTTATCCTCAACAAAAAATCCTGGAACTGAATAAGGTCGTCAATGGAGACCCTTCTCTAAGCTCTCTTTGGAAAGTCAGTCATCCAGATTCCCCTCCTCAGCCAGACAGACCCCAGCAGCAGATCATGACACAGGGAATACAGACCATCACTGAAAATCATAACTGGTATAATTTACGTCTTCGCGGTCCTATGGGGTCAATATTCCAGCAATAAAACTATTGTTTCTCAGTTTTTCTCCCCCAGTGCCTCCGTGAGGATGTCTGCCCGTGAGCGAACCCTACGTCAAGAAAAAGAAATAAATTATGGGTTTAGTTTGGTATCAAAAAAAAAGTACAGTGATGCACAGAGCTGTGGTATAGATCTGGACAACTTCAACTCTTTGTCTCACTGATGTAAATCTTTCTTCCCTTCCAGCCTTGTGCCACTAATTCCAGGAAAGATTTCTTTTCGAGTGTGACTGTAATCATTGGGACGAAACTCTTTGCGTTAGGTCTTTTCTCCTCCATCCTAACAGCCTCCATGCTGCTACTGATGGGAATTCCGCTCGCAACTTCCTAACAAAAGTTCTCATTCCAGTTACGACGTTTTGCGATCATCAGTGTTGCTTTTCAAAGATCCTCCTTTCCTTTATCTTTTTTTCCCTCCTCCTACGTACAATCGTTATCGTTCTCGGATTCCCGCGGTGGCGTTTGTGTTTGTTAAAGTTTCTTCTCCCCCCCGGCCGTTAGTGTCTCTCGTTATGGACATAACGTTATTGGTTAGGTCGCCATAGTTTGGCGAAGTTATGGCAACAGCTGGGTATTGTCAGCGGTGGGACTTTTGATAGTCGACACCAGCTGGGGGGACTGTCAGCTAAGCTCTGTAGCTATAGTTGCAGCTGTGGACAGTCAGATGGAGGTCTCTGGCTATGGCACCAGCTGGGGACACACACAGCTGGGGGGGGCTCTCTGGCTATGGCGCCAGCTGGGGACACACACAGCTGGGGGGTCTCTGGCTATGGCACCAGCTGGGGACACACACAGCTGGGGGAGGGTCTCTGGCTATGGCTGTGTTGATGCTCTTGGCTCCCGCCACCCTGGTCCGCCGCTCACGCCGCCACTGTTATTGTCTTCACTGGCTTTTAAGGAAGCTCTCGCAAGACGTAAATTGTATCTCTAAAGTTCCTGCTCGTAAATTTACGACGCAACACACCCACACACACACACACACACACACACACACACACACACACACACACACAGTCGGGCTTTAGGGGAATTCCTGATACTAAAAGAGGGTTTATGGGTTCTTGATGCCTAGAGGGCGAGCGCGAATATTGTCTCTGGTGTGACCTATGGCAGAAACATTTTCTCGAGTACTAAAGGCTGTAGTGCTACATGCTGTCCGTACCGGGACGTGGAACTAACAGGACTGGATGGAACACTCGAGTTGGTGGCTTTTGATCACATTTCTTAACAGCTACAGAAGTTATGTGGTCGGATATTTCTAATGCCTACTGGCTATACAGACAAATGCCCTCTTTCATAACAACAGGCTGGAGAACCAATCCTTTTTCAATGCCCACAAACAATACAGCCAAACTATTTGAATGCCTACAGGTCATATAGCCAAACTATTCTAATGCCTACAAGATGTATAGACATCTTGTTATGGCCGCAGATCCTGTAGTTAATTCTTTAAAAACGATACAAATGCCAGTCTATTTTCTATTAAAACTACAAACTGTACAGCTATTTCTTCCTTTTTTTTTTCTCCTGACTCTGAGCCGTATTCCAAAGCCCTTCTCGTATCTCAGACTTCACGTCCTGATTGCTCTCTTCAGAGACACAATACCACAGCCACCAAGTTTCCTTTGTTATGAGAACAGCAAAGATCCCCTACGATCTGGTTCAATCCCTATAATTCTTCCTATAAGGATTAATCATACAAGGTGATCCACTTCCGCTGAGGATCTAAACCTGATGATGCTCCGTTGTCTTGTGATACAAGAGCGTGGCAGTAGTACCCGTCAATACCTCAGGATGGAGTATCACTGTCATTGTTTAAACAACATTGTTTCGAGCATCGCTTCGAACAGCAGGTTAAAACGACCATGCTGGATAAGGTTTTGGGGGAGGAAAGAAGGGTAAGCAAATGATGGTAAGGACATTAATAAATAGAGTCCGTGATTAATTACATTGCAGTGTGGTTATATGTTTCATTTTACTAAACTACAATTATATGAACGTAAAAAGGACGTCAATGTTGTTTAAAGTGTAAATAAAAGGGGGGGAGCTCTTGGCAGCCACCATAAGAATATGTGCATTTAGATTCTCCACTGAAACAAAACAGCAGAACACTTATGTATCATAATCAACCTCATTTTCCCAATGTGCTATTTTTACCTCTGATACTATTCAGCTTTACATGAATAATTAATTTGTCACTGTTCAAAAAGTACAGAATAAATTACAGTCATTTCAACGTAAATGGTATGGATTACCTTTACATTATTGACAGATCTGTTGTCCGACCCAGTACATGTTGGGTCTACGCGAACTTATTAGGCCGAGTGTACAAACCCTCCAGCAGTTCAGTGATAACCCAGCCAAACTGTTATTCTGTGAGATTTTTCTCCCCTGGTTTAAATTGCTAACAGATAACAAGATGATGGAGGTCTGATTTCATTTTATCTTCGAGAATTACGCCATCAGATTTGAATCCTGAGGTCAAATGAGGTCACGAGTATTTGACCCGGAGTTTGACTGTGAGGGAGGGAGATCTAGAAGAAAACAGGAGTAGTACTGGTAGTAATTAGGGTCACGGACTGATATTAATGGGGTGGTGAACTGATACTAATGGGGTGGTGGACTGGTAGTTATACAGTCAAAGGAATACATAGGAACTCACTCATATAGCAACAGATCACTGGTTCCAAATGAACCTCCATGATGCAGCGGTTAGCTTTCCTGACCATGATGCATCCACGGGCCACTCACGGTCGAGTGCATAGGTTCGAATCCCAGTGGTCGATAAAATGGGCACCTGGCTCAACCTTAATGAGGGCCTCTGTTGCCCGTGCCGTCTCAGGTAACACATATAAAAAAAGTAGCGGTTTGGTAGTTATGGGAGAGCCATGAAAATGCTATTGCATTATTCCTTACACCTTCATCTCTTGCCACCTGAGATCCTTCGTCCCCAGGTTGCAGTTCAGCATCAAAACCACAACGACACTACCTGAACTTGTACAGACAGACCCCTATACGAACAGTCCCATCCCAACCATTAGAAACAGGAGCCACTAACTAACCGTAAAGTTCCTTGTGTCAAGAATGTGTGTTTAACATCCTTAATAAACTATCAGGATTTAGTCGCAATGAACAAAACCACAACCTATCATCATTACTCGTTTCTACGTCTCTCGTTCGTTATGGGTTTTTACGGCCATCGACCTATGTGGAGGGTCATTCGGCCTGTCTACGTCTTGCCATGAGAAGAAAATTCATCAAAAATATTTTGACCCGCTTGTCCGCAATGTCTACAAGTCCCAACCAGCGAGCGCCACACCAGCACACTGTGCACCAAGATTATCGCCCTTACGGCTGGAGAAGTCGGCCACATTTGCACCTGATCTCTTCCCATCTTCACGCTAGATATATGTACCATTGAAACCTAGTGAAGGCTTGATGGACAGGCTGTCCACAGCGACTGTACCCACAACAGTAAGTGGTGATCACCTACAGTGAAATACGGCCAAGTGGACCCATCACCTCTGGGCTAACCTGTCAGTTGGGCGCATTGCGGACTGGCGCCCGGAACGGTTGCCAGGTACCGCCATCCACCACTCGAGCGACTCGCATCACATTAACCCGCTTATCTCCTCCTTAATACGATTAAATACGGTCTCAGATGTGTGGATAATCTTTCAGAACACATCAGGGGTGAAATTATAACACTAACTTTCAAAACGGAGTAATTAAAGGGCTAGATATATTAAAACAGAGACAACGACAGAAAGTCTTCACTTGGAGCGGCCCTGTTGTTTCTTAACGTACTCCGCTCCTGCCAACTGTTCCTCCCGCTGAAACTCCCTCCTCCCGCATCTTAAAGATCTCTCTTTCGGCTAATTAACCGCTTGAACATGGCGGTGCGACACTTGAGGTTCAGGTCAAGGGTCAGGCCATCTTACCCTATGGTAAGAAGAAGCCATTCCGTCGTACGTCTGGATTTGAGAAACTGACAGACAGACAGAGACAGACAAACAGACAGATAGACAGAGACAAACAGGTAGACAGACAGACAGACAGACATTGAAAGAAGAAAGAACAATGAGAGTGGAAGAAGAACAAAGCGGAACAGGTAACAAGGATAAGAGAAAGTGGAAGAAGGGAGAGGGAAGATGGGAGAGAGATGGAAGGGAACAAATACAGGAGGGAAGTAAGGTCATAAAAGGTCATTAATATTCAAGATCGCCCATTTAGTTTCTCTGTTAAGGACCTTACATTAATTAGAGTGCCAGAGGGAAGGGACCGAACACTCCCTGGACATCTCAAGGAGCCACTTGGTTTGAGGTAAACATCATTTCCATCTTCCTCCAAGTTTTTCATCTTCAGTGGAAGATAAGGAGACTTTACGTTGGATTATCTGGACGTAAATTGAACTATAAGTTCTCTTGAGGAGCTTCTGGTTTGACTGATAAAGATTATGAGTAAAGAAAGCCAGAGATTAAGAGAATTAGATTATATTTTGAGCATTTTACTTGACGTAAATGAATTACATCATGTGGATCAAAAAGGAAAAAAGGAAAAAAAGAAAAGAAATTACAATTTCAATGGTATCATTCTAAAGCTATTTTTCCCCATCTATTTTGTGTGACTGTTGTTGTATGAATTGTTCGGAGACCAAAAGGCTGTTCTACAGTGATAAAGCACTTAACGATGATATCCTGTATATTCCCATTGTTTAATAACTGTATTTGTAACAAAACAGGAAATCAGATTAAATATAAATGGCATGAGAATAATGCCAGCATTAGTGAACAATACGACAAGTAACATGGAGGAATATAAACTGTAGTTAACAATACGACCAGTAACATGGAGGAATATAAACTGTAGTTAACAATACGACCAGTAACATGGAGGAATATAAACTGTAGTTAACAATACGATCAGTAACATGGAGGAATATAAACTGTAGTTAACAATACGACCAGTAACATGGAGGAATATAAACTGTAGTTAACAATACGACCAGTAACATGGAGGAATATAAACTGTAGTTAACAATACGATCAGTAACATGGAGGAATATAAACTGTAGTTAACAATACGACCAGTAACATGGAGGAATATAAACTGTAGTTAACAATACGACCAGTAACATGGAGGAATATAAACTGTAGTTAACAATACGATCAGTAACATGGAGGAATATAAACTGTAGTTAACTGTAGAGCGAGACATCCTCGTTAACATGAACACCTTTCGTAACACAGGGTCATCACCACCACACAAGTCGTCCATGAGTGTGACTGTATGTTACTTTCCCAGACCTCAGTAGCTTCGAACCAGCCTCATATACATAGGCTCTGATCCCCCATGGTTTGGTGTGGTCTTACAGCAGTAGTGGTGTCCGACCCTCAATAAAAGGGATACGGTCCACCAACATATCTTGGTTGCCTCCAACATTTGTTAGTGGCCCCCAACATATACGAGCGGCCTTCCAACATATACGAGCGGCCTTCCAACATATGCGAGCGGCCTTCCAACATACACGAGCGGCCTTTCAACATACACGAGCGGCCTTTCAACATACACGCGCGTCCTTCTAACATATACGAGCGTCCACACAGATCTCCCTCTTCGGGCAAACCAATGCAGAGGAAACTGTTGTGATTAGACTCTGCATCTGATTACCATCGCGTCACCAGTGGTTATCCTGCCTGGCCGGAGTGAAGAGGGTGAGGAGCACGGGGTGGCGGGTGAGGGGGTGAGGAGCACGGAGTGGCGGGTGAGGGGTGAGGAGCACAGAGTGGCGGGTGAGGGGGTGAGGTGCACGGAGTGGCGGGTGAGGGGTGAGGAGCACGGAGTGGCGGGTGAGGGGGTGAGGAGCACGGAGTGGCGGGTGAGGGGGTGAGGAGCACGGAGTGGCGGGTGAGGGGTGAGGAGCACGGAGTGGCGGGTGAGGGGTGAGGAGCACGGAGTGGCGGGTGAGGGGTGAGGAGGAGGAGGAGGAGGCGGGGGAGCTGAATGCCGATTACCTTGTAGGAATCACCATGGGAGAGAGACTTGAGAGTCAACATTGTCCCTCCTCCCTCCTCTCTCGCGGACAGCATATGTTAGTTAGAAAAGCTGTGTGATAGTAAGAGATTGGGGGCCTACATGAGTGTAAAACTCCCTCTCTGTAGAGTAGGAATAGGTAACACACACACACACACACACACACACACACAACACACACACACGGAGGAGAGGAGGGGGGGTTAAACAGACAAGCGTCTCATTTCACACTAAAAATAACATTACCACGTAGTTTCCCCCCCTGGTCTACACTTCGCATTAGATTATCTTGATAATTACAGAACGTCAGAATTACAAGGGGGAGGGGTGGGTTAAGTCACACCCCACGATTATTGGTGTGAGTAATTGCATGGGTACGAGGATTATCGGTCTGGATTATTATAAGGTGTGTGGAATGGTCAGTGTGGGGAGGGAGGGGGAGGAGTGGAGGGGAGGAAAGGGGGGAGGGGGGGGGGCGGATAACAGTCATACACACATCTTTTTTCTTTATGACACATTCGTAAACCTGAACACGTTCACATGTATCATATGATGAGCAACGGGTTGGATGGTGTGAGCATTCTGTACCTGTAGCTTTGTCTGTCTGTCTGTCTATGTGTTTGTCTGTTTATCAGTCTGTCAGTCTGTCCGTCACTTCAATTTCTATGTCTCTCTCTCTCTCTCTCTCTCTCTCTCTCTCTCTCTCTCTCTCTCTCTCTCTCTCTCTCTCTCTCTATTTCCAGCATTCAACTCTCCTGAGCTTGTAACATCGCTGGTGGAGAAAAGGAAATGCAGTCTCGTCGGAGAAATTTCTTGCCCTAAAGGGGTCCATCAACTCCTTACCCCTGATTGGAGCGCAGCTTTAAGGGTGGAAGATCCTCTCCTACGAAAGAGGTCCTCGGGTCATGGCCGTGGTCTCTTAACCCCGTCTCTCGCTGTCCTGTTCCCGTCTCTTCCCAGGCGTCGCCCCGTCTCTTCCAGGGTCCCTCTTACCCCGTCTGTTCTCCATCGTCGCCCCGTCTCTGCCAGTTGGGTCCTCCCCCAGCAGCAGCAGCAGGCACCCGCCATCATCCCAAGGGAATCATCAGCAGAACAAAAACATTACAATGGAGCAGGGGGGAGGACGAGGAGGAGGGGGGAGGAGGAGGGGGGAGGAGGAGGAGGAGGAGGAGGAGGAGGAGGAGGAGGAGGAGGAGGAGGAGGGGTTCCCTTGCTCGTCATCACTTGCTGATATTGGCAGCCAGGCCGGAGCTGTGCTGACCCCGCGGAAACCTTCGCACGCCCTCTTATCCCTCCTTTCCTCTCCCATATCCACCAATGAGAAGACACTACGAGGTAAGGGGCGAAGATTTGAGTGGCTGAATGGCCATTCGATGGGATGGCTGGATGGTATATCATAAGCCAATCACAGCCTATCATCTCACCCTTCGACAGTCAATGACGGGAAGTAAGAAGAGGAAGAAGACGTCTCATTCATCATTCATTCATCTTCATCTCGCACTTCAGTAGATGATTAGGTTCAGTCTGTACGTGATATTGATTAGAAAAGTCAAAACATCAGAACCTTAAATAAGTGTTGATTTTTATCATTTATGAATATCCTTCCTCTTGTGCAAAGCTTGTAATGTGGTGTATAGTTGGACAGGACTAGTCTACGAGCTGTCGGTTCGTGGGGTTGTGAGTTAAAAGGCTTTCCTAAGGAATGGGATATATTAGAAAGGTCATGAACCCCTGGGAATCCCCAAGTCTGTGTGTCTGTCATCGCCAAAGCAACGAGGACCGTTCTAAGTCATAGGGTTTCATGGTTTCGAATCCCGCCTCGATAATCCTACAGTCGAACCCAGTAGACAATCGCGCCACCTAGACAACCCAGCCACTGACTCACCCAAATACCGATAGAGGTAGGTGAGGTATCTGGCCCCAAGGAGCGTCACCTGAAGTGTGGGAGGGTCAGCAATTTTGGGGTAAAGGAAAGTTTTACATTACTGTCTTGATGACTATGTGACTGGCAGCTGTATAGAGCGTGTGTATGTGTGTGTGTGTGTGGGAGATGTGCAAACCTCATGACACGAGTGTCATCATTAAACAGATCCAGTGTATCACCAAAAACCAGTGAGCTTGCCTCTCATGACCTCATTCCCTCCCTCACAAGGACTCTGCTGTTGCTACTGGTCATGTTGCCAGACTTTACTAATACGACACCTCCTCATAATCACACAAACTCCTCACAATCGCCTCTCGAATCCTTCCTGATACCTCACCTCTACATAGATGCCTTGCTAATACGCCACCTCCTCATAATCACACAACCTCCTCATAATCGCTTCTCAGATCCTTCCCGATACCTCATCTCTAACACAGATATCTTCCTAATACGCCATCTCCTCATAATCCCTTCCTCTACTCCTTCCTAATACACCACATCCTCATACTCGATTCCCTAATCTTCTCTAATACACACCCTTCTTATAATCACCTCTGTAATTCTCCCTCACATACCACATCCTTATACTCGACTCCCTAATCTTTTCTGATACACCATCTCATCATAACCTCATCCCTGATCCTTGCTAATACACCACCACCTCATAAATGACTTAATAATCTGTTATAATACATCACGTAATTTCCTGTTAATCAACTGCTTCCTTAATCTGTCGTGTGCCCTTAATTTGCACTGCGTCTTAGACTGATTCACCTAAATCCGGGACGCAATCTAACCATTTCTCTATCTGTCTTGCACCATGGTATCATATACCTATCACTATAATACAACCCGTGATTAATCCCTTTCGTGTCTTTATTAAGTCAGTCTCTCCTTTCCCAGGTATGACCTGTCTTCAGTCATCTTCATTCATTCATTCACATAAAAATCCCTTGAGTAAGATATTCGTTCTAGAATTCTTCGTTTCCTTTTTGCGTTCCATTATCTTGCAATGGAACCTCACGTTGGCTCCTTGAATGTAGCCGTTCAATATCTCATATGTTTTATCGTCTGTAATTTCTCGTATGACGTTTCTCATAGTCATATTTTCCTTACGAACGTCCACTCCTTGTTCATATGTGTTGTTTGTTGGGTAATTTCAGGCTTAGATTGATTTCAGAATTCTTTCATTCTTGTCCTTCCTTGGAAGTTGTTAAACAGTCCTGATGCATGTGTGTTATATTTTATTATATTATATATTCTGGAGGGGTATTTCATATATATATATATATATATATCTATATATATATGTCACTAACGCCAAGATATATCAACATCTTGACTGAACTTCACTGACTCGGGGTTCTAAAGAGACACCCCCTCAATGAACAGAGCTCTGAAGTTCAGCGGCACTTTTCTGAACAGCAGACTGAAGTAGACTTCGCCTCAGTGGTTGTCCACGGGACATACTTGATTGGGTGTGAGTTACCGAGTAGGACACAACAGTAACCTACAACCATAACCCACTCGTACCTCCTCGCCAGGGACCTCGGGATGAGGGACAAGTTACCAGCCAAGAAGTTACACTTTTCACCAACAACGGTTCACCATTTTTGTCCCACACCGAAGATAATATCCAGGAACTTGTTCGTGCCTTCCACTAACACCAAGACAAGAAAGTCTCCCTCCACAAGACACTCACACAGTCTTTACGACCATGCCTTCACCATGGCTATTCCCAGCCCGCCCAGAGTTTTCCTCGCCTTAATACGAGAACATCGTAATATATCAGTTATTGACTTTATCTCCCGATAGCTTAATACTGGTCATATTTATTGGTCATTAATGGCGGGAGACTCCGGGCGGGGATGAAGCAGTTCTTCCTCAGTAATGACGCTTATTGAGTGCCTGTAAGTTATGTAGTCTTAATATTGCCTGCATCGCCGCCTTGGGTGTTGCCTTGTATAAACCTTCCTTCTTTAGTCTCCTCCTCCTCCTCCTCCTGCTGGTCCTCAGGAACTGAAGCCTTTTCACCTTACCTCTGACGGCTGGCTAACCCTCAGGGTCATAAGCTCACGTCATTATACACAAGGGTTGTACCGTCGTGTTATGTGGTGCATGTTTACAGTTCCAGGGAGAGAGGTTTTGTCCCATCGGTGGTCCAGTGGCACCATGTCCTACTGTTGTTCTCGGTAGCCTGAGTTCGACTCTCGGGCGCGGAATGGCATAAGTGTTTAGACTTATAACCATGAACACAAGTACAAACACTCAACACAAAAGCAAGACAAGAAACACTATCACATCTCTGGCTTACTGTTACTCTTACCTGACGGAGGAAAACACGAAGCTGTGGATGGCATAAGTACCCTGAAGGAAGTGGAGGGAAGACTGTGGAATGGCTGGAGGGTACTGCAAAGGAGGGAGCTGTATCAATCGATGGTGAAGGGCCTGTATCTGCTGTAGATGGAGGGCCTGTAGCTATAGTAGCTGGAGGGCCTGTGGCTACAGCAGCTGGAGGGCCTGTGGCTACAGCAGTTGGAGGGCCTGTGGCTACAGCAGCTGGAGGGCCTGTGACTACAGCAGCTGGAGGGCCTGTGGCTACAGCAGCTGGAGGGCCTGTGGCTACAGCAGCTGGAGAGCCTGTAGCTACAGCAGCTGGAGGGCCTGTATATATTACAGCTAGAGCAGCTGCTTCAACTGATAACGTCCGTCCAATGTAGCAGTTCTTTATCCTTCCATCGGAAAGGAGGCAAAAAAGCAGTGCGCTCTGACCGGTCACACTACTGGGAGACGGAACGGAGAGGAGGAAAATAAAACACTTCTCTTCCCAAAGGACCGCCGACCACCTGTGTCACCGACCACCTGTGTCGACGACCACTTGTGTCGACGACCACCTGTGTGTGCCCTACCATCGTCTGTTTATTTCACCAGAGGGGAAAAAAAAAGTTGACATAAATCGCGTTTAACTTTCGGTCGCCATCAGGCCATATGTATTGAGGGCGACAGCAGGAGTAATGCTATGGTGCAGGTGTGACCCTAACTAAATGGTGTGTGTGTGTGTGTGTGTGTGTGTGTGTGTGTGTGTGTGTGGTGTTTTCCTGAGTTTCATAGCTGAACTATTGAAGGTACGGATAATTGCCCTTGGTGTTAAAGGATACATGATAAGAATGATAGGAAAAATTTACACATTTTGTTCGAATCCCTTTCAAAGCACAACAGACTGATGATCAAGAAGATACAGAGATCTTGGTTCCTGTAAACACTGGGAAGGATCTATGGCGTCTCTCTCTCTCTCTCTCTCTCTCTCTCTCTCTCTCTCTCTCTCTCTCTCTCTCTCTCTCTCTCCTACCGATAATTCCTTGTTTCCTTCCCACACACCGCCAGTGTATGTGATACTATCCTTCAACTCCTTCTACTACCCTCTCCCTCACTTTCCCCCAGACCCACAGTAAGGAGGTAAGTGGCAGAAATCATAGTGATGAGTGGCCAGGATAACCCATGATTGGCCTCGTCTGTCTCCTCGCGACCCAGGCTGGCCCCACCACCACCCTTTGGTCACTATCCTCCCAGCCATCTGTGCCTCCTGATGGTGGGGTGCCGTAGATGGGTGTTGGTGGGGAGGTGTAGCTCCCTGCCTCCTGATGGTGATTGGGGGGTGCCCTAGACGGGTGTTAGTGGGGGTGTGGCTCCCTGCCTCCTGATGGTGGGGTACCGTAGATGGGTGTTGGTGGGGAGGTGTAGCTCCCTGCCTCCTGACGGTGGGGTACCCTAGGAGGTGCTGGTGGGGGTTCGTCCCCCAGCAGATAATCTCGTAATGGGACATCAGGTCTTGTGTTATCTGTTCTTCCCGTGTATCCTAACGACCCCATAAACCTCTGTACCATCCATTTTCCACCTCATCATCCCCCAGCCTCCCCCAGAAAAACCACAATCCCTCCACCCTATTCCCCACCCTTCATCCCCTGAGGGGGCTCCCGTAACCAGCAAGGTTTAATAAATTGTTTCCTTAATGAGGTTTACATTAGACTCAGCCAAGCAAGACATTAATGTTTCAATTTCGCCAGACAGGTTAGATGGTGGTGGGTGGCTCAGGTGGCGGTGGTGGGCGGCTGTGGCTGAGGTGGTGATGGGTGGTTGAATCGAGGGTGGTTGTGGATTTCTGAAGTGGTGGTGGTGGTAGGTGGCTGAGGTAGTGGCGGGAAGGCTACGTTGGTGGTGGCTGAGGTGGTGGTGGTGGTGACGACTGGCTGAGATGGTGGTGGAGGTAGGGCGGCTGAGGCGGCGGTGGTGGTGGTGGTGGTAGGAGAGGAGTTGAGACTCCGGCAGTGCCAGACTTACTGTTTCCTGTTCCTGATATGTGTGTTGGGCCGGGGACCTCCACGGACAGGACGCTGAGGCTGTAACTCTCCTCGCTACACTGACTCTCTCTCTCTCTCTCCCTCTCTCTCTCTCTCTCTCTCTCTCTCTCTCTCTCTCTCTCTCTCTCTCTCTCTCTACGTAGTTCGTCGGCTGTAGATAGCAGCCGCCCAGGGTAGCACTATCGTCCCTACTGGGATGTAGCAATGTGGTGCCTGGAACGCTCCCACACCTTCCATGTCTCTCATGACAATAGGCCAGCACTCTGTGTACCTGTTTTCCACCTCCACTCCTCATGCTATGGCTACACAATCATGTCCCCGAGTGGTGCACTTAACCAGGTCCCCGATGCTGTGTCCTCACTCACCCCCACCTACACATGTCCTCTCTTCTTCTTTCCGTTCAATGTTCCATCTCTTTCCATTCCTGTGCGCCTTACACCTCCCACTTTTGGCCTCATTTTCATACTTCTTCCTTCGCCTTGCCTTCATTTCCTTCATTCTTCCTCCACCTCCTTTTCTTTATTTCCCTTTGGATCTCTCTTTCTCTCTCTCTCTCTCTCTCTCTCTCTCTCTCTCTCTCTCTCTCTCTCTCTCTCTCTCTCTCTCCTATTCCCATGCAAATTACCTCCCCCTTCCCCCCTCAATGCACCCTCTGTTCCCCAGCTGGGGCATTAAGCTCACTAACACACACAGTGCGACTTAACAGCCCTATTTGCATTTGTGAATTATACGGTAGTTTGCTCGTTAGGAGCGATTCGGAACAATGGGTTGATATCATGTGACTGGGGGGAACCATGTCGCCTCGTCTGCAACAAGCTTGTCCGGGATGGTCGACCCTAGGATTCGATGGTAATGATAAAATAAACCATCACTGTTGGTGTGGGAATGTGAGACGGAAAAATGTGCTATCCCACATTAATGGCGTCTCCCACGGTAACAGCAATTTCACACACTGATTATAATCTAAGGAAAAAAATGCTATAATGAGTAACATTTCCCATAGTAATAGCATTTTCCCATATAGATCATCCCCTCCCAAAGTACAAACTCTTACACTAATTACCCCTCTCCCACAATGACAATACTTTTCCACTTTAACTAATCCCCTCCCACGGTAAAGAGGAACGTATCCCACAGTAACGACCTCCTTCCATCGTCTGAATACCCTCTCACATCAACGACTCTCTCCCACATTAGCAGAATCTCTCCACAAGACCGACTCCCATATCCACCACACGTAAGGACCCCTTACTCTCTCCCACGGTAATAACTCTCCTCCTCACCAGCAAAGATCCTTCCACTTCTCCCACATATACGTGCCTTCATACCTCTCTCCCCTCACACCTTAAAGGGGTTTCTCTCCCATACACCTTCCCTCCACTCCCACTGTAAAGATCCCCCCCTCCTCCCCGGTCCTTTCTCTTACACTAACGACCATCTTTCCTCTCCCACAGCAACTCCTCCAGGTGAGCCTACGACCTTCCCTCACCTCCCATGGTAAAGACATCCTTGCCTCTGAGCTACGACTCAATCCTACTCTCCCAGTGCCATTCCTTGACTAATTGCCATTTCAAAACACTGTGAAAAAATTGTAACACCAACACAGGACTGTAGTCGACCTTATCAATCGACAATCGAGTGTCGACTGATGGAGGAGGATTAGGAGAAGCGATGGTCTATCTGTAAACCCCGCAGAGTCCCGACATGAGGGATTGAAGTCATTGTCACACACACCACTCCATGGTGAAGCCTTCTCGATACATGTTTACCATTCTATACTTTTCACCATCTTATACTCTCCCTTCTACACCTTCCATCACATCCACCCTCAGCCACAAACTTACCCAACACTATCATCACATCACTCAGCGTCATCTGGAGCTCAGGAGTGAAACTAACCCTGCTGATCGAAATGGTAACTGAACCTGACATAGCAACTGGGAGTGTAATGTGACCTGGAAATGAATTTGGATTTATGGAGGATATCGAGACGAACTGTTAGAAAAACCAGGTCAAAAACAACAACCAGTTGAGTCTCTTTGTCACCATCTGGTCATGGAAGACTAGACACACTCAACCACCTCCTGTCTCATCTCCCTGCTATTCTCTCTCCCTTGTCTCCCTATTCTCTCATTTGTTATTCCTTCTTTCTCCTTCCTTGCTCCCAATTTTCTCTCCTCGCACTTAAACTTCTTTTTGTCCTCCTCCACCTCCTCCTCCACCTCTCTTCTCCCCTCCACCCATCGTAACAACCAGTAAAGAGGTGGTTGGGTCGTTACCATCGAGCCTCATCACCTTCCCTCACCCAGGAGTGGATGTCACCCCCGCCTAAGTGGCTCAGGTGATACTCGTCCCTCCTCCAGACACTAACTGCCCCCACCACGTAAGGGATCCTCGCAAAATCCTTATAACACGAGAGAGAGAGACGATTCCTGCCATCCTTCCAGGCACCTAAATCCTTTAACAGTCTTTTGTTCTTTCCTTAAACAATTACTTTAAACGTTAATGCGAATTACAATGGTTAAAACCGAAGTACATTTTAGGGTAAACTGAAAAGTATAAGGTTACATATACTGTGATATAAGGCAAGTAATTCCACGTTATGTCGTGGTTAGTAAACTGGTTTCATGACGTGCGATAGGCTTGTTTTAGACATTGCAATGAGAGGGAGTATATCCTTATCCTGCGATGACCTACGACGAAGGGTTTTGCCCTCAGCGCAAGCACGTCTAGAGTGAAGAATACAGAAAGTCGTGTGAGTTACGTGTTGTTATCAACCCAACATAAATTCTCTCTCGTCATTATCTGTATCTTACGTTTCAACCAAAAGGCCACGATCGGGGTATGACCTTGCCCAGACTATGTCATTCGTAAGCAACTGGAGAGCGAAACAAATTACCGTAGCTGAGGTAAGGTAGGTCTACCACAGCTATCAACATTCCAGCTGAATCGGAGCGACCTGGAGAGGAAGAAGCTAAGGAGCTTAGCTTAGCTTCAAGGCCAGTGTCTGTGTGCCGAACCATTGCTATACCCAGAATGATAAGGAAAATGACGATAGTTTTGTGTATTTTTGCTGTGGTGTGTTCTGGTGTGTGACAGGAGGTGCGGGTAAGACCAGGTTCGGATACTTGAGGTGGCCGGCTATGTTCGAGAACACACGAGGGGAAAGCTACGAAACTCGGCGACCACAAAATTCGTGCACGAATGCCTTCATATATATATATTCTGGTTATTCGTCACCTTGTCTGATCTGAGGACGTTAAATGAGGTTTCGAGTCTTTCATTGCATCCTAACCCCAAGATAATTAGCTCTTTAAGATGTAGTCCCTTAGGAGCTGGATTCTTTGCAATCCTCATGGACTTTTCGACTGTGTCTGTGGCGTCTTTGATATGCGCCATAGTATTTTCTTGACCACTGATTATTTGCATCCCACGGTCCTGTGTTCTTCCAAACCACCTCGTGATGGATTTAAGGAATTGATTCTCTCTCTCTCTCTCTCTCTCTCTCTCTCTCTCTCTCTCTCTCTCTCTCTCTCTCTCTCTCTCTCTCTCCTCACTACCGCATCATCCCTCCCTCCTTCCCTCCCTCCCTCTAACGTCTCCATCACTCCCCCTCCCCCACTCCCCTCCCCTCCTTGAGGCCAGCACGCGATGATAAGATTACGCGTTGAGGAGGCAAGAGGGAAGGGCGTCAGCGGTCAGATAAGCCGCGGTATCGGCCTCTTATCTCACTTTCTATCTGCTTTATGCCCGCCAGGGTTGCCAAGGGCGCGTTCAAACCCCCTTTCCTAAATTTCCTCTCAGAGCAGCGTTGCAAAGTCCGTGTTATGCCCCATGCACAACGCTTCATCGCTAATCATTAAATTGAATCCCAATTCGTCCCTTTATATAAGGATCGGGGATCTCTTACTGGGCCAGTCCCAAAGTAGAAGTCGGGGCGACGAGGACACCACAATGGCGTGGGAGACTCAACTCCTCGCAGCCCCCCAACACTAGTTAGACTAGAGGCTAACATGGGTTGTAACTTTCGTGTGACAGAGGAGCCAGACGCGCCTCCCAGGTTCGAATCCAACCCGTGGTGTATATACATTTGACCTTACATATATATATATATATATATATATATATATATATATATATATATATATATATATATATATATATATATATATATATATATATATTTTATATTTTATTATACTTTGTCGCTGTCTCCCGCGTTTGCGAGGTAGCGCAAGGAAACAGACGAAAGAAATGGCCCAACCCCCCCCCCCCATACACATGTATATACATACGTCCACACACGCAAATATACATACCTACACAGCTTTCCATGGTTTACCCCAGACGCTTCACATGCGTATATATATATATATATATATATATATATATATATATATATATATATATATATATATATGATGTGATTATTACACGAAAGTGCACTTGGGAACTTATCGTGTTTCATTTTCCTCGTGGACTCATAGGAATATATATATATATATATATATATATATATATATATATATATATATATATATATATATATATATGTATTCACGGTAACAGAACAATAACAACTGAACTATCACCACACTTGTTACAATTGTTAGCTCCCCGACCCCGTGAGAAATTACTGGTAACAATTCTTTTTTCAGTAATGCCTCACCACCAGTGTTGCCAATAACTTAAGGGGCGATGGGAAGGGGGGGGGTAGGGGGGTCTGAACGCTGGTTGTTTCTCTCACTAAATCATCTGCACTACCGGGCGTCCGATTATTTACGGGGGGAGAAATCTATCAACGGATCTGTTATGTAGGGTTGCCCAGGGCGTCGACAACCGCGTTAGGAAAACAAAATAAGACGAAATGAATAAAGAAAAAAAAAAAAGGTTGATAAAACGAAGGTTGCTGAATATGATTCTGGAGGGATGAATGACGAAGGATGGTTGAGGAAACGTATGAGAGAGAGAGAGAGAGAGAGAGAGAGAGAGAGAGAGAGAGAGAGAGAGAGAGAGAGAGAGAATAATCAACTCCAGAAAGACGGGAAACATGTTGGAGTAAATATGAGGATAAGATACAACTAGAGACCCATTTAAAAAAAAGAAATAACACTAAAAATAGACCAAGGAAGACGTGTAGTGCTGCAGGGAACCAATAAATAATATGAGCGGTTGAGAGTAATACATCTGAAGTATAGTCTCTCTCTCTCTCTTTCTCTCTCTCTCTCTCTCTCTCTCTCTCTCTCTCTCTCTCTCTCTCTCTCTCTCTCCCGCGAGGTCGACCATCCAACAGAAAACGGCGTCAAATCCTAAACTTAAGTTCTCTTCAGGAGCGGAGCTAAACGCCAGTCCACAAGAAGCTATCAACACCTGTTTATGTCCACCGAAAGACCTTCCTCTGAAATTACTAACATAAATACAACCACAACAATGGTTATTATGGCTAAGGAGCATCGTTACCCTCCTACCTGCACCAGTGTTTAAGTTGTTACGGGTTGTGACAACCATATATGTTGTTGCCTGGCTTCGAGAGGAGTTGTACGAGTGTGTGTGTGTGTGTGTGTGTGTGTGTGTGTGTGTGTGTGTGTGCGTGTGTGTGTGTGTATTTCTAGATGGTAATTTCCCCACCAAACGTAGCAGTATATGTCAGGTTCCGCTCTGTCGACCGCCTCATTCTCCCTCCCGCCACTAGCCCTGCTCACCAGCGTCGATCGGTCGAGTGAGAGGCGCCTGCCTGATCGACAGGTCCATGATGGCTCTCACAGGTGACGCGGCCATGGTGACGGGCCCGGCTGGTCTGCCCCCTCACTTAACCTTTTATTACGTCATATCTGACATAGTTTTGACCAATCATTTTAACGGCAGAATGTTGCACCAGCTATTGATTGGCCTGGGTTAACGCATGGCAGGCATTCACAGAGGCTGCTTGATATGGACGGTGATGAAAAATGGCTCCACACAGAGTTTCTGCTCAATCTGTATTTGATTTCGTCATCAAGTAAAGCCATTTTTGGTTCACACACTCTCGCTGACTCGTCCATCATCAGGTAAAGCCATTTTGGTTGACTGACGCGGCCGTACGTGTAGACTTCCTGTTTTCCTCCCTGATATACCGCATATTTCAGCAATATATCTTCCCCCGGGAGCAAGACCCTCAGCTCCTCCTGGCAGAGCGGACAATATCTATCTTCAGAAGTCAAGAAAACTCGGGACCCCTGATCTCGTCGCCTTCGCTTCACAACACCGCTTTTGGTTGACGGCGTTTGTCTTCTGTTCTCACGGCGATTCACGCCGTTGAAAAAGACGATCTAAGACGATGATGGTATTGATAAAAACTGATAACGCGTCCATTTTGAACACAATTATCATTTATTAAGAGGCGAGGTTGGCGGAGGGTGCTACGGGCCAACTTATTTTCCTTCCTTACTCTCGAAAGTCAGTTGAAGGAAATCAATGAGAAACTGAGAAATGTTCCCTTTACGTTGGCACCAGTGACCCGGCCAGCCGAGAAATATGAGACAGTCGGGATAAGGGTTCGGCCGCCTGTTGATCAGACTGGCTGATGCTCCTCCTCCTCCTCCAACCCATCTGGAAAGCATCAGATCCTCCTCGCGAAATCGTTCATCTTGGTAAAGAAAAAAATATATAGTTGGAAACTTTTCCTGGATGGGATCGAAATGCGACATGAGAGATTTTTTGTTTCAGAGTTTTTGTGGAATATGTAACTGGCGTTAGAGTAAAGGATTCAGGTATATTATTGTTCTGGATGTTGTGGTGGGTAATGTGATGGTTTCTAACCTCCTATGTCTGGCAATGAATGTCTATTAGTACGTCTACCCCTCTAGTTGATTGACTTTATTGAACATCATCTATTTTCATGTTTGTTCTTTCCCTTTCTCAATGAATAATATACTCTCGTATGTGTGTGTGTGTGTGTGTGTGTGTGTGTGTGTGTGTGTGTGTGTGTGTACATATATCAAATCTGCAGAAGACTTACCCAAATACTGTAAGAGGCGTCACATTTACAGACTACGGCTCAGCCGGCTCAAACTATTCTCTCTCTCTCTCTCTCTCTCTCTCTCTCTCTCTCTCTCTCTCTCTCTCTCTCTCTCTCTCTCTCTCTCTCTCCCCCTCTTCCCGACCAGCTACACTGAGTCCATAAACCCGTTACAGAAAATGGAACAGAGGCTACGTCTACCAGCTCTCACTCCGTGCTACGTTCTCGTCTCCTCTCCCCTCAACCTCTCCCTTCTTTACACCGCCTTTGACCACTACCCTTACCGGCTATACATTAATTCATCGTTATTAATCATTTATCACCCATTGATCAACCATTTGTGTCCCTATGAGACTGTTGGTTAATCATCAGTTGACACACGACGTTCGTGGGAGCCGGATTTTGGGGGGAAACTATCTTAAAAGGAAAGGGAGACTTGGTAGGGAATTTATGACCGAGTTCCTCCATCTATAATGATGTTTAGCGGTAAATGAAGGGGGTTGCCTAAATCAATTATAAGGAACGAGGTTCATTAAAGTTAATAAAAGCGGGTTCTAATCCCCACCAGCTCCGTCAAGCTGTACTAAGTCGCCTTCAAATGATAACCCGCTCCGAACGCGAGAGATATTTACGAGAACTTTATATTTAGTCTTGGGTTATTTTTCACAGCTCGACCCGAGTTCCCTTTTAGTTACGCTGATTATTTATCGTCAAATGTGCTTTTAACGAAGCTGTAAGTTGTATGACATCACTGTATACTGATCTGTTTTTAGTTTGTAGCGAATCCTTGCCTTAATTTGTTCTGCTCTAAAGGAACAGTGATTATTATCCTAAAGGAACGCAAGTTATGTGTTAATCTCTTATAAATGAAGATTTCATTCGTGGATTGTGTACGAAAAAATACAAAAAGGTTAGATTTTTTTTCCTCCATTTGATACCAGGTGATGAACTGGACGAGTCTAGAGGAGGGAGAAGAGACAGAGAAAGAAAGAAGAACAATATGGACAGAGAAGAAGAATGGGAAGGGTTTAGAGAAAGGAAGAGACGGAAGGGAAGAGGGACAGAGAAGGAGAAAATGAGGGTAAAGGATAAGGAGACGGGGAGAGAGAGGGAAGGGAGAGGTAAGAGAGTGGGGAAGGGACAGAACACAGAGAGAGATGGGGAAGGATAGAAGACAAGAAGACAGAAGAGATAGTTTAGTTATGAGAATGCAAAGGAAGTGGAAGGCAATTGTCTGCCACTTGGGGTGAAGACAAGATGATTCGAAGCAAATGAACCAGAGTCTGCGGTGGATTATGTCTCTATGGTCGGGAGGGATGGGTTATAGGGCAATGAGGATGGTAGATATTGTGGGAGGAGGGATAGGTGGTGGTATAAGTTGACGGGACGAGGAGGAATGAGGCGATGGATGGTTAGCTCCAACACAGACTTCACGACGACTCAGTGACGAACAAGATCCTCTACAAATGTCATGAATTCATTTTTTTTTCCTTTTTTTATTCTAAGAGAAATGTAATTCTAATGAAATATAATGAAATATATCAAGGGACAGTGCTCACATTTGTTCAATATCCAGAGGTGGTCAATATACTATTAAAGTGGTCACCAAAATACAGGCTTACAGCTCTCATAATTTGATTAATCTTTTGGTAAACTCTTATCTCCCATCTTCTCTTCTCCCTATTTTGTGTGACTGCACCACGGGTCACCAAGAAGGTTAGTTATCGACACTAACAAAAATAGAAAATTACAGAAAATCAGTGAAAAAAACATCAATATTTACTACGATATTGCGAAAACCCTTTTTTTTAAAACTGGCGTTTTACTCGCCAGAGTTTTAAGTTAGCGCGACGTTTTCCGTATAGGGCGACCGTCACTGCCAAGATAATGAAGGCTTTCCAGTTTGATCTTACCATCTGGATTTTTCTCTTAGCTTCTCTTATTCCATATATGTTTCTTTTTTTTCTTCACTTAATTCCCATCTTTAGATTTTGGCAGGGGCTATCATAACTGGCTATGGTAGTGTGGTCGTTGTATTACGAGTTATGGTAGTGTAGCGGTTAAGGTAGTGTGGTGGTTATGGTAGTGCAGTGGTTGTGGTAGAGGTTATGGTAGTGTGGTAGTTGTGGTAGTATGCCTGTTGTGGTAGGGGCCATGGTAGGGTAGTGGTTGTGGTAGGGCTTATGGTAGTGTAGCGGTTATGGTAGTGTGATGGTTATGGCAATGTGGACTGGTTGTGGTAGTGGTTATGGTTAGTGTGGTGGTTATGTTAGTGGTTATGGTTAGTGTGGTGGTTATGGTAGTGGTTATGGTACTGTGGTAGTTATGGTAGTGGTTATGGTTAGTGTGGTGGTTATGGTAGTGGTTATGGTTAGTGTGGTGGTTATGGTAGTGGTTATGGTTAGTGTGGTGGTTATGGTAGTGGTTATGGTTAGTGTGGTGGTTATGGTAGTGGTTATGGTTAGTGTGGTGGTTATGGTAGTGGTTATGGTTAGTGTGGTGGTTATGGTAGTGGTTATGGTTAGTGTGGTGGTTATGGTAGTGGTTATGGTTAGTGTGGTGGTTGTGTCAGCAAACGTATTTCGTGAGGTCTGTGGTGATGGTCACGGCAATGCTCGTATTGGCTACGTCGTTGTGGTGATTATGGTCGTTACGGTCGTTGGCAATTAACGTGAGGATGGTTCTGGTGGCTACTCTGGTGATCACACCAGTCATGGTCGTTACGTATGATGAGCACTCACAACGTATGTCTCCATCCCAATCATCCGAGAACCAGACAGAATCATACTGACTTTATTTTTTTTCTTCTCACAAATGAAACAAATACATAGACTGAAATTTGTACTAACACCGAAATCCCCCTTTTTCTCTCTCCTCTACCCACCTCCAGGCAGCAGGAGCGACGTGGATGAAAGAGAGAGAGAGAGAGAGAGAGAGAGAGAGAGAGAGAGAGAGAGAGAGAGAGAGAGAGAGAGAGAGAGAGAAAGGGGGAAAAAGAGAGAGAGAAACTAGATAGAAAAATCAGCACTCTCAAATATAAAGGTTTGAGGGGGGGGGGGGAGGAAAAATAGAAATACCGACCAATCTCAATTTTGTGAGTTGTGGAAGGACTAAAAAGTGGGCATATTTTGGCGCTGGGATATAAAACCCCGGGCGTAGATGATAGATATTTGGAGAGGATGTTGGTTATTGGGGCGAATGGTGGAGATAGAGTTATGATGGTGATGGTCAACTGGTGGTGATGGTGTACCGGTGGCTGGTGCTGGTGGTGGTGGTGGGGGAAAAACCGATGGGGATTGTAAAGTGATGGGGATACTATTAGTGCTGTGTACTGTGGAATGGTGGCGATGTGTAGTGGTGTTGGTCATTTATTGTTAGGTGAGTGCGTGTAATACAGTGATTATTATGATACACTGAAAAAATATGTTATACACGGACTGTTTTCTCGTCAATATATATATGATGATGTGATTATTACACGAAAGTGCACTTGGGAACTTATCGTGTTTCATTTCCCTGTGGACCCATAGGAACATATATATATATATATATATATATATATATATATATATATATATATATATATATATATATATATATATATATATATATATATGATAGCATATTACAAGGGTTGACTAATGCAAGCATATATTATTAACGCAATGCAAGTTAGCACTTAAGTATAAAGAGGTCAAGAATAAAAAAAAAAAACTGTTACAACTCCTTCCCTGGCGACAACTGGCAACCCATAAACTTATACTCGCTGTAAAATCAGATCCAGAAAAGCCGTGGCTATTCCAGCCATAAAAGTCCTATTCATTTCCCTCGCTGCAAGAACTCTGGAAGGAAAAAGAGGCCGTGTAAAAGTGCACAAACACTATAAACAAGACAACAACAATACCGATCTACAAGAATAGGACTACAAATACAGCTACATTACCAGCAACAACAAGGCACACACACACACATGGAGGCACGCACATACACACGAGCCAGAAACATGAGGGTATAAAATGCCTCAGCGAGGGAGGGAGGGAGGGAGGGAGGCGGAGGGAGAGACGGGCCTCGACTCTGGGTAAGTATCAGTAAACATTACCACTTGTAGTGCTGAGGGAAGGCAACAATAGAGGCCCGAGAAGAACAGTTTAAGGAGAGGGCCTGGAGGAACAGGCAGGTGGGGGAGAGAGAGAGAGGGAGAGAGAAGACGAAGGGGAGGAGGAAGAGAAAGTTAGAGATAAAGAGAAAGACAGAGTCAGAAAGAGAAGGAGAAAAAATATAGACAAGCAAAGAACAGGGAGAAGGAAGATGAAGAACACGTGAACCAGCTACTGAAGGAAGGAACTCCAGAGTGTGAGTCTGAGGCTGGAGAACTCCACAAGTCTCCCTCATTAAGCCAAGAGTTTCCTTGGGAAACATCCACTACGATCTGGGGGGAAGTTCTTGTAAGTGTCGTGAGGAGCAGAGGCGCTGTTTGAGGGCGAGACTCAGAGTCCCTCATTGTGATACACTTAGGGCCTTAGTGTATCACAACTGGTGTGAGTAAGCAGGAAAGTATTTGAGTAAGATAGAAAGGCAACTGATTTATGCTTTAGTTAAGATAACCTACTTTATTACTGGATTATGTTGATGGTTGTTATGTAAGAAGTCTTGCAATACGTTAATTTCATCCATTAGCATTTAATCTTGGTTATTTAAGACATACGTCCATAGACGTAAAGATGACTTGATACACAGAAATTGTACAATATAAGTAATCAAATAGATGATGTGAAACTGTGAGTGACAAACCTTTAAAAAGAAAGTAAAATATTAGTATGAGTTCACATTATAAGACAGACAGTGTAAAGTTTTCAAATGCTTCAAATGGTTGTGGGAAATAGACATCTATATCAGCTTCACAATATCCCTACCTCACCCCCAGCACCATGCACCGAGTTACTCCCTTCAGTACACAACACAAGCAGCCACCTGGATGCACCCAGGGCCTGGCATCTCTTAGTCGTCCTTGTCATCGTCTTCAGTAGTGTCTGCTACATCAATTCCCCATCTTCCATCTTCTCCATTGCTCTCCGTTCTCAGTCGGGGAGAGAGAGGAAGCGAAAGAGGACAAAAAAAAAAAGGAGGGGAGGAGGCAGTAACGGAAAGGACAGATACCAGGAGGGTAAAGCAAACGGCCATTTCACACTTAGCAGTCCCTCGGGCAAAAACAGCCGACAGGAAAAAGCTAAGAGACATAACCATGTATTATATGCCGATATACTGCCTCAGAAATTCTATAGGAAAGTGGGGCCTAGAGAAAAAAAATGTTTTCTACTGTACTACTGCATCTGTGGACTCTAGGCAGGAGGCGAAAGTCCAAAATGAAAAAGAAAAAATTAGGATTTCAAGAGGAGGACAAATGGTAGATGGAGGAGTGAGGATGATGAGGAGAAGAAAGAAAATGAAAGGCGAGTGGAAGGAGATGGTGAATGATAATATTTACGGATGGACCATCGTTGGCTTCATCCTCTACGTAACCTTGGCGCCTATCAACACATCCTCTCGACCTGTTGACAACCAACACTTCTCACACGCTCTCTCGGAGTATCAATCTTGACAAACTGTGCATATCAAGATGGGAAACATCAGAACTGAATTCTGAACACTCGTTGCCTGTTCCACGGAGTTCTACGATATAAGTCTGTCATGGACTTCCCATCATCGCCACAACAACAGTGATAGATGGTTGTACATGGTAGGGAAGAGATGAGGAAGGATCATCTAGAAATGACACAACGATCTAATGTCAGAAGAAGATCCGCCAAATCTAGCGAATTGGAAGACCCCTTTCAGCAAAAACAAGAAGATATGGGAACTCAATAGTGATAAACTCGTGTTACGTGCGAGTAGAATTGAGGTGTTATGTGTATCCTTCGTGTCTCTTGACTCTTAAACCAGTGTTGGGCAGAAGAAAAAATAAACCCGTTGCTCAGAGAGAGAGAGAGATCCAGGCTGCTGCTGCTGGCAATCCAAAACACAGCTAAAGTTTTCCCCCAAAGCGCAACAAATGGGCTTTAGAAAGTCCAGTTTGTTCCCCGCCGGCCCAGTGTTCAGGGGAGAAACGCCGCTCTCCATCACCTTTAGTCCGGTGGGTTTGTCCCTAAATACTTCCATCCCTTTGTCTGTCATTATCTACATCTGTGCACAGGAGTCAACATACACACACTTTACAGGGTTCTGTTTTACCGAGACGAACGATATGTTAGTAGAAAAATACGTTCAGGTTCGAGCGGTAGGTGAACGTAGGGAAAAGGAACGGTCACCTCACAGGATCTGTGGAAAAGAAATTCACCTGAAACAGGGAAATTTTTCTCCCGGGTTGTTTACTCTGATTTACAAACTCCTTATCAATCACACAGGAAGATTTCCCTACACTGGAGGCACCAGACGGGGCTACGAGGAGGAGGTGGATGAGGAGGAGGAGGTGGATGTGGTGGCGGGAACGGAAGGAGTAAAAGAGGAACAGATAAGTTGGCAAAGGAAGAGAAGCCTCGCTGAGGTAAAAGAAAAAGAGGACAGGGAAAAGGAGATGGAAGAGACGGAACTGAGAGAAGTGAAAGTGATAAAGAACATGAGGAAGGAAGAGAACATAGCACAAGAGCGATGAAACAAGAGAGAGGAGGAGGAGGAGAAGGAGGAGGAGGAGGAGGAGGAGGAGGAGAAGGAGGAGGAGGAGGAGGAAGAAGAGGTGGAGGAAAGCTTACAAGTTGTTTAGGACGAATAAAAACAGAATGGCACCAGTATTGCCATTTTGGATGGCGCCAGTGTTGCTACTGTCGATTGAACGAGGGCATGGATGGCACCAGTGCTACCACTCTCAGTGGGACAGTACCTTGGATGGCACCAGTGTTACCACTCTCAATGGGACAGTAGCTTGGATGGCACCAGTGTTACCACTCTCAATGGGACAGCAACTTGGATGGCACCAGTGTTACCAGTCTCGGCAGACACCGAGACCTACACGAGAGAAATGGCCAGACTTTCTGGCTATACGCACGACGGAGCGGCTGTTGTGGTAAAATATTGGGAAGACTTGAGACAGTCCATTGTTAAGCCGATTGTAACGACGGACGGGATTGGCGGAGAGAGATCTGTGGAGGAAATAATGGGAACCAATCACCGGCCTTCTTATTGCTTGAGCAAGAGAGAGATTGAGGGAAAGTATTGTCGTGGGGGAAAGGAAGAGAAATAGAAAGAGATAGCAAGAATGATAAGAGAATGTAAGGAGAAGAAGGAAGGATAGTGAGACAAAGGGGAAAAACGAGAAAAAGTTGAGGATACAGAGAAAAAATGAGGAATTAAGAAGAAAATAGAAACAAAGAGATGAAGAGAGTAGAGAAGTAACAGGATAAGAAAGTGAACTGAAAGAAAAAAGAAAAGGTGATAAAACAAAGACAGATAGAAAATAAAAACAATGAGGAGGAGGAGGAGGGGAATGGAAGATCAAGTGGAAAGAACAAAATAAGAAATCAGAGCTTGAGAAAAGATGGAGATACATTTTAATGATCTTGTCAGGTGAGTAACGAAATAACTGCTTGAAAGAACCCCAAAGACCTTTACAAGAAGGCAGGATGAGCGGTCAAGAACAGTCCCCCAGAATCATCCGAGACTAACACAGTCCCCCCCAGAGGCATCCGAGACTAACACAGTCCCCAGAGGCATCCGAGACTAATACAGTCCCCCCCAGAGGCATCCGAGACTAACACAGCCCCCAGAGGCATCCGAGACTAACACAGTCCCCCCAGAGGCATCCGAGACTAACACAGTCCCCCCAGAGGCATCCGAGACTAACACAGCCCCCCCAGAGGCATCCGAGACTAACATAGCCCCAGAAGCTTCCGAGACTAACACAGCCCCCAGAGGCATCCGAGACTAACACAGTCCCCCCAGAGGCATCCGAGACTAACACAGTCCCCCCAGAGGCATCCGAGACTAACACAGTCCCCCCAGAGGCATCCGAGACTAACACAGTCCCCCCAGAGGCATCCTAGACTAACACAGCCCCAGAAGCTTCCGAGACTAACACAGCCCCCAGAGGCATCCGAGACTAACACAGTCCCCAGAGGCATCCGAGACTAACACAGTCCCCCCAGAGGCATCCTAGACTAACACAGCCCCAGAAGCTTCCGAGACTAACACAGCCCCCAGAGGCATCCGAGACTAACACAGTCCCCCCAGAGGCATCCGAGACTAACACAGTCCCCCCAGAGGCATCCGAGACTAACACAGTCCCCCCAGAGGCATCCTAGACTAACACAGCCCCAGAAGCTTCCGAGACTAACACAGCCCCCAGAGGCATCCGAGACTAACACAGTCCCCAGAGGCATCCGAGTCTAACGAGAACGCAGTCTGATCAGCGAGCAGACAACTGGAGTTAATGAGGCGAGTGGATCACTCCAACACTCACTCACAGCAGAGGTAGTAGTTAAGAGTTGATGGTACGCATCGGTAGATAGTGTCTCTCTCTCTCTCTCTCTCTCTCTCTCTCTCTCTCTCTCTCTCTCTCTCTCTCTCTATCTATCTATCTATCTATCTATCTATCTATCCATCTATCTGTCTATCTATCTAATCTTCAATTCTATTAATCTAATTCGTCTTTTTTCCTCAATCATACCAAATTCATGTTTGCCCTGAATGTCTGAATGTCTACCAATGTCTTTTTCGTCCCCTTTCTCCCGCTTTTTTTAATAAAAGATATAGTGACCAAGTGAATAAGTAAAATATCATTGTAAATGAACATTAGAGAAGACATAAGTAGGATTAGATCACAAAGGTCAGACAATACTAGGGAGTACGATGGGGTTGGAACCTAATAGTAGCGAGTTTGGGGCAGTCTTGGCGCGCTTGTGTTACCTTTGCCAATACATGATGTTCAATATATTCTATACAATTACATTCCCATAATATTTGTGATTCAGTCGGTGATGGATATTGTCGACAGTGGAAAATGCAGTAATGTAATTATTCAATTTTGCTTTTTGTGATGGAAGGGTTGTGAATATTAACACTGCCATCATTTTCCTTTTACGTAACAATATTTTGCCTATTTTGCTATTTTCTAACGCTCAGGTTACTGCTAAATCTGTCGTGGGTGATTTGATAGCAGCAGCAGATAGTTGGATGATAGATAAATAGAAGGATGGGATGATAGATAGATAGATAGATATAATCAATTCTTCCTCACTCAAGTTGGAAATGCAAGTTTATATCTGTAAGGGGATCTCTTCCTATTTTATTAAGTCTTCGTATTATCACTTGGGAGAAATATAACTCAAGTTCTGGGATCTATTTCTTAAAAGTTACGAAGTGTCTACATCACAGAAGTCGATATCTTTGATAGTTCAATTCCTTGTTATGTTTTCTCAGTTAACAAGGTTGAACTACAAGTTATCTACATAGCTGAGGTCATCTATTTGACGGTATGTCAACAGTCGTTAACATCATGGCCATTCAAAGTTGCTCGTACGCATGGAAATGAAAAAATAGCCATTTAACAAAAGTGTTCCCAAGCCATACCATTCTCCCTCTGTTGTGGTGTTGGCTGTGGCGACAGATGGCAATAGCCAGCTTGAAATCTTGTTATTTGCTCAAGTTGTGGAGATGGTTCGGTAGCTATGTTAGCCCCCCTGCCCCGCGCCCGCCCCGCCCCGCCCCGCCCGGCAGCAGCCCCCCGGGGGAAGCGTAATGGGCCTGGCTGGAGCAGTAGGGGTCTCCCGGTTCACAGCAAGACGGCAGGAGACAGGCAAGCAGCCAAAATCAATAGCAGACGTCCAGGCTGAACACTGGCTGAACATCTCGGGGAAAGACAGGAAAATTTCCCAGGATGAAAAAACGATCAAAGTACCCCCCCAAAAAGGCGGGAAAGTTCTCCAAGATAACAGATGAAAATTGATAAGAAAATTCACTGAAATGGTCATATTTACTCTGAGACATGCATGACCTGTGTTCAGATCTTGTATCGCTTATGTATCACTGGGATTAGGTCACAGTCCTCTACTACCCCTACTGCACAAGGGGGTCAAGGTCACCCGTTGCACAACGGGAGGGTCAACAAGGACCCAGCACTGCCCTGCTACACAGAGGGAGGGTCAACCACAGCACCAAGAGCTCACTGGGACAACCGTGGCTTCTACTTGTGGACAGCCAAATAATCCACAACTTCACCACTTGGCTGACGGTGATTAATCATAGAGTAATGATGAGAACTGTTTACTGGGCGAGTAATCAGTCACCCGGGTGATTAACTGGGCAGTTACAGTGTGGAATGAAGGCGCGGAATGACGAGTATATATATATATATATATATATATATATATATATATATATATATATATATATATATATATATATATATATATATATATATATCGTATAATTTATTAAATTTATTAAAAAAGGGGGTGACTGTATTGTTGACTGGTTGGTAAGGTTATTTAATGTATGTATGACTCATGGTGAGGTGCCTGAGGATTGGCGGAATGCGTGCATAGTGCCATTGTACAAAGGCAAAGGGGATAAGAGTGAGTGCTCAAATTACAGAGGTATAAGTTTGTTGAGTATTCCTGGTAAATTATATGGGAGGGTATTGATTGAGAGGGTGAAGGCATGTACAGAGCATCAGATTGGGGAAGAGCAGTGTGGTTTCAGTAGTGGTAGAGGATGTGTGGATCAGGTGTTTGCTTTGAAGAATGTATGTGAGAAATACTTAGAAAAGCAAATGGATTTGTATGTAGCATTTATAGATCTGGAGAAGGCATATGATAGAGTTGATAGAGATGCTCTGTGGAAGGTATTAAGAATATATGGTGTGGGAGGAAAGTTGTTAGAAGCAGTGAAAAGTTTTTATCGAGGATGTAAGGCATGTGTACGTGTAGGAAGAGAGGAAAGTGATTGGTTCTCAGTGAATGTAGGTTTGCGGCAGGGGTGTGTGATGTCTCCATGGTTGTTTAATTTGTTTATGGATGGGGTTGTTAGGGAGGTAAATGCAAGAGTTTTGGAAAGAGGGGCAAGTATGAAGTCTGTTGGGGATGAGAGAGCTTGGGAAGTGAGTCAGTTGTTGTTCGCTGATGATACAGCGCTGGTGGCTGATTCATGTGAGAAACTGCAGAAGCTGGTGACTGAGTTTGGTAAAGTGTGTGGAAGAAGAAAGTTAAGAGTAAATGTGAATAAGAGCAAGGTTATTAGGAACAGTAGGGTTGAGGGTCAAGTCAATTGGGAGGTGAGTTTGAATGGAGAAAAACTGGAGGAAGTGAAGTGTTTTAGATATCTGGGAGTGGATCTGGCAGCGGATGGAACCATGGAAGCGGAAGTGGATCATAGGGTGGGGGAGGGGGCGAAAATTCTGGGGGCCTTGAAGAATGTGTGGAAGTCGAGAACATTATCTCGGAAAGCAAAAATGGGTATGTTTGAAGGAATAGTGGTTCCAACAATGTTGTATGGTTGCGAGGCGTGGGCTATGGATAGAGTTGTGCGCAGGAGGATGGATGTGCTGGAAATGAGATGTTTGAGGACAATGTGTGGTGTGAGGTGGTTTGATCGAGTGAGTAACGTAAGGGTAAGAGAGATGTGTGGAAATAAAAAGAGCGTGGTTGAGAGAGCAGAAGAGGGTGTTTTGAAGTGGTTTGGGCACATGGAGAGAATGAGTGAGGAAAGATTGACCAAGAGGATATATGTGTCGGAGGTGGAGGGAACGAGGAGAAGAGGGAGACCAAATTGGAGGTGGAAAGATGGAGTGAAAAAGATTTTGTGTGATCGGGGCCTGAACATGCAGGAGGGTGAAAGGAGGGCAAGGAATAGAGTGAATTGGAGCGATGTGGTATACCGGGGTTGACGTGCTGTCAGTGGATTGAATCAAGGCATGTGAAGCGTCTGGGGTAAACCATGGAAAGCTGTGTAGGTATGTATATTTGCGTGTGTGGACGTATGTATATACATGTGTATGGGGGGGGGTTGGGCCATTTCTTTCGTCTGTTTCCTTGCGCTACCTCGCAAACGCGGGAGACAGCGACAAAGTATAATAAAATAAAATATAAAATAATACCGTATATAGACAGACATAGGTAAACTAAGTGGACAGGCAAAGAATAATAAAGGGGAAATGGAATGAAAACACTAGCTGGCAAGACAGTCCAAGTGAGAGGAAAAGTTGGTGGTTGATCCTCTCTCTCTCTCTCTCTCTCTCTCTCTCTCTCTCTCTCTCTCTCTCTCTCTCTCTCTCTCTCTCCCGACCGACGACCGACTGAGAAGTTCAAGGATAACGTTACAAGGAAACTTATGCCAATGAAACTGTCAGTTATTAGGGAAAAAAAAAATGGAATGAGGAAAAAAATGATAAAAACTTTTGGAGTTTAATAGGATTCTGACAACAATGATATCATTTGCTGGTGATTGAAATCTTCATCCTCACAGACGCATGGAGATTGCATGGTAACTGGACGAAAAATTGACAGATATCCGAGACAAGAAGCCGCTATTGTTTCTAGATTCCAAGATTAAGGAAGACAGTAGACATGGTCAGACTCCTCTGTATCTGTATTACCCGATGCACTTTCTCAAGTTTCGCAAGGCCAAATGGGTCTGATATACTGTACGAAAATGTAACTGATAATGTCCCACTTAGCAGCTGGCTATAAGTGAGGTCCTTTATAATGATAAATAAGTCATAAAAAATAAATCAATTTGGATAACATTAGAAAAATCCATCCATTCTTCATTGGGAAGGGGGGAATTTGTGAGTCAATTTCCACTTAACAGAGATCTATCTATAATATTTACGCCCACCTCGACATACCAGAGAAGGCTTAATCAAATCATAAGCCACCAAATCATCAAAAAGAAAGACATATACCACACAAGAGCTTTACACCTATACCTTATATGTCCCTTAAGACACTGAACAGCACAACCTCATGGTTTCAGAGCACATCTCACAGACACCTGCTACTCAACAATAAGGGATCCGAGTCTCTTATCATGAGATGGAGGAAGCAGAGGGCCACAACAATAAGGGATCCGAGTCTCTCATCGTGAGATGGAGGAAGCAGAGGGCCACAACAATAAGGGATCCGAGTCTCTTATCATGAGATGGAGGAAGCAGAGGGCCACAACAATAAGGGATCCGAGTCTCTTATCATGAGATGGAGGAAGCAGAGGGCCACAACAATAAGGGATCCGAGTCTCTCATCGTGAGATGGAGGAAGCAGAGGGCCACAACAATATGGGATCCGAGTCTCTCATCGTGAGATGGAGGAAGCAGAGGGCCACAACAATAAGGGATCCGAGTCTCTTATCATGAGATGGAGGAAGCAGAGGGCCACAACAATAAGGGATCCGAGTCTCTCATCGTGAGATGGAGGAAGCAGAGGGCCACAGATCAAGGAACATTACACTCCAGGGCTTCTGGGACCTGTCTATGATCATCCTGTATGGTGAGGGGCGGGAGGGAGAGAGTTATTGGTGGGATGGTGCGCTCTTAACGACGTATGATGTTGCCTTCTGCCGCCAGATGACGAGCCATGGCAATGTTGCTCCTGTCTCGCTGGATGAATGAAGTGGTTTGTGGCTATACATCCTGGGGGCAGAGTGGGATTTAGATACCGATGTATATGACGTCCTGGGGGAAGAGTGGGGTTCACAACCTAGTGTATATGACGTCCTGGGGAAAGAGTGGGGTTCAGCTGCTGATGTATATGACAACATCAGTTCAAAGACATTTGACTGATTAGAAACTTTTGCTAGGAGTTTGTGATGAATGTACCACTTCTTTTGATACGATAATACAGGATCTTATGCATTCAGAAAGAGTTAAGAACAATAAAGAAATATTGTATTGACTATAGAATATTTTTCAGCATAGGTGGGAGTCATTCTATTTTCTATGTGTCAAGATTTTATCATTAGAGGATGTTAAATGCTTTCTTTGGTAGCTCTGCATTTCCCCTTTAGCTCTGCTCGTTTCTCCTTCCTGCCTTCCAGGCCGTATTTTCTTTATTTTTCTTATTTCTTTCTATGTTTGCACTTCTTGTTTGTGTTCTCTCTCTACCACTGTCATGTTCATCCTTCTTCCACTCTCTCCTCCTCACCTCTGATTCTCTTTAATCCACGTTTTCCTCACTTCCATTCTTCTTCCCTCCCCACTGCAACCTTCACTTCTCTCATTTTCAGTCTCCATCTATCTTCCCCTTATATTTATCATCATCCTTCAACTTTCCATCCTTCTGGTAGTCCTCAACTTCAACTTTTTCCTGACATCAGTTTTTTCTGTTTTTTCCCTCTTCCATTCCGCTCTGCCTTTTCCATCACTATCCATCTCCTCTAATTACCCTTATCTCCCTATGTTTCTCATGCGCAACTCTCTCTCTCTCTCTCTCTCTCTCTCTCTCTCTCTCTCTCTCTCTCTCTCTCTCTCTCTCTCTCTCTCCTACCTCGTATCCCCTTCCTCCTCTCTCATCACTCCTCTCTTCCCATCTTGGGCATCAGCCAGTAGAACCTGTTATTTGCAGCAACTTTTATCAAGTCTCCTCCTCTCTCCTCCCAATTCTCTTGTCCATTCCTCCTCCTCCTCCTCCTCCTCGTCTTCTCTCCTCTACTCCCCGGCAACACTCCTTCCCAGCCTCACCCACCACCCCAGGCCAGAGGGTCAGGTTACTAGCAGCAACAAGTCTAGTGGGACCATTATGAGCATCACCTCTGGCTCGGTCCGTGGCTCCTCCACCCATATCGGTCTCATTGTCTCCTCTGGCAGGGAGGAGGAGGAGGTGGAGGAGGAGGGGGGACTCTCCGCTGACAGGAGGGAGGGGGCGCAGGAAACCCTTGCCTGGCAGGTGAGGTGGGGGGAGGATGGGTGAATGGTCGGTCAGCTGGTGGGAGGGTGGAACTATCAGTGTCTACAGCTCAAGCAACGTTCGTCCCTTCACAACGACTCCTCTTTATTCCTTTAGGTTTCTATTCTCGTCTCAATTCGTGTTCTTCCCTCGACCAAACGACAGAAAATCTCCATGATGGAGAAAGTATAAGGCATTTGATCCCTTCCTTTCCTCTTTCGTGTTTGTTTCAATAACTTTTCTAAGTGTTCTCTCAGTCTCTTATGTTTTAGGTACGGTAATATGTCATGGTTCTCTCCGTTATATCCTCTTCTCTGTTTACATCTGGAGGATTTTATATGGCATCCTTCTAACCTATTTATACATGTATATCAAGATTTGTATAGCATCTTTTCCCCTCTCTTGTTTATATACTCCAGAAAGAGGGTGGCTGGCGAAGTGGCTCGTCCCCACGTCCACGTTAGCTCTCAATGCTTCCTACACCTTAATCTCAGAGAACTTTTCTCTTTACGTATCAACATCTTACACTCACGCTCGCTGATTTTCTCCTGTGTTATCGTTATGATCCACATCAGCTTCGCCTCCATCCTCTCCCGCGTTTCGCTCGCTCTATGATGACGTGAGGGAGCGGAGGAATCTATGTTCTTCACATGTAATCGTAGAGAACATCGGTCAGTTTTCGCCTAAGTGATGACATACCTTACGGCGGTAATACACACACACACACACACACACACACACACACACACACACATATACATATATATATATATATATATATATATATATATATATATATATATATATATATATATATATATATATATTTATGGACCACATTACTGAAATCATTAGAAATCATAAAAACCCATTAGAGGTTCATAATTTTTCCCAGCTGGACAAGGTCCTTACATTACTTAATTGGACACTCGTGCTTCCACCCGCCCCCCCCCTCTACCACACCTACCACCCTCCCCCACCCCACCGATACGCCCCCACCAGCGCCGACCCCTCCACCCTTGGAAACAGTAAATCTCGTTTTATGACAAAGAATTCTGACGTGAAAATGATGGAGCATATCGGATGTTAACTTTCTGCGTTACGTTGCAGCCACTAAAGGCCTGGATACGCGGCTGGTGCTACCAACTATTTGTGTGTGGAGACCAGTTACATGAGGCTTGACCGTTATAATATCTCCATTCCTCTAATAAGAAAGCTGTGGAAGACTCTTCTTTCTTTCGCCCATATACGCACATATACATACATATACATATCAACATATACATAAATATAGATACACACATACAGACCTATACATAGATACACAATGTACACATACATACTTGCTTGCCTTCATCCATTCCAGTCGCTACCCCGCCCAACTTGGAAATCATTAATGTAGAGATATGTGTGTGTGTGTGTGTGTGTGTGTGTGTGTGTGTGTGTGTGTGTGTGTCTCCACACATAAGACAACGTAATAAGGTTCGAAATTCTTCGGAATTAGGAACGATTAAGATGTTCACCACGCCCTCCCGAGTCTGGCAATGAGAATGAAAATTTTCCAGCTTGAGTTATCCAATAAAAAGGCGAAAGTTTACGTATACATAATAACATGAGCGAGCGAATTATCCTTAACTGGCTACTTTCACAGACCAATTATTATAACCAGCTCGGCGCGTCAGGGGCAAGATAACGCCAACATGCCACTTCTCCTGGCGGGAAATAGCCATTCGTATGCAGTGTGGATCTCAAGTCGCCAGTTTTCTCGCCAAGGCGCGCCGCTCCCTGGGCTATAAACCCGGAGCTTTCCACACCGTAATGATCATGATATTTGTGGGCGAAAAGAAAAAGAGAATAATCATGATGCTCGCGATTTGTGTGATTAATCTGAGAGGTCAAGACTGAAGGTCCTGGTGAGGAGATTCGGTAAGTGTCTGGCTAATGTCTGCCTGAGGGGGTGGGGGGACAAGGCCCCCCCCCCCCCCAGGATGATGGCGATTTTGTAAAAACATATTTACGTCCATTGTCAAACGATAATTGATGGTCGCCCCTTGTTGGCATCTCTTGACTGAAGACGTCAGCAATTTACGAGTATCAAACGTGACAAGACCCTCAGAGTTAACAAGGTGAAAAAAAAGGGATGATTAAGGATGAAAATTATTCATTTCATCAGCCCATTAGAAATCCTATTTGTAGAGTGATCCTATTTCATCTTTTTTTTTCTCTATGTGATAACACAAGAGGAAATTGTGGTTGATGACCAATGACTGTTTTCACGGTGGATGACATAGCACGAAGCTAAACCCTATATCAGTCATGGCCAAAACGAATGTCAAGAGGAAAACCTGTGTAAATGTAAAGGTTGTACCCGTCTGAGCTCCTCTGGCATCAGCAAAACTAAATACTCTTGAAAATGCGAAGGTTATAATGGGCGAGAAAGTCTTGCATGAGAGGGAAGGGAAATCCAGAGCTAATCTGCAACAATACTTATATACTTACTTACAAGTACTTACATACTTACTTACGAGTACTTATGACGACATTGCTGCCAAAAGGCAGGGCTTGCCCGTCGCGTTCACCACCCTCTGCGAGAAAATCTAGAGTTCCCGAAGGACGAGTCGTGTGAGTTACTTGTTGACGTGTGTTGTGTGACGGATGGAGGGACTGTATGTTTGTTGACTGAATGTTAGTGTTCCATTGCGTGGGTGTGGCAGAAAGAAAAGACAGCAACCTGGTCCAAAGGAGTGACACTCGACAGCCACTGACGGGCTGGCTCACTGCGCCGCATTCGTCACTAACTCTCCCAGCACCCAGGTGGGTAGCAATGGCAATGTACCTGCCAGGTTGGCAGCTGTCTACTACTTACAACCAGGTAAGAAAGAGGCGACATAACGGTCAACCCTCGAGGGGTCGGTCTCCACACAGAAACTATGGGAAGCAGGAGCCAATCGCGTGCCACAACAACAGTCCTTATGATAAAGGCAACTCACGAGAGCACTCAGCCGGAGTGATACCTGTAGAATAGAGAGAGAAAACCATAAGGGGAGTTCAGTGATCGGGGAGATGATGATGCACGTGGGAAGGACACATAACAGGAGACCTGATGGGCCATGACGAGGTTATCTACTGACTCACTATACACTGAGGTAAGATCGCGTTCGAAAAGCAGATAGATGGCACCTGGCCATCCAGTACTCCTCCTAGCTCCACTCCATCTATCCTCTTCAACTCCCTCCACCCATTTCTATCCCTTCTCACCCTAAACACTCCCTCCATCCACGGCCATCCCTTTCAACCCTTCATCCCTCAACCTCCTGCGCTCCTCCCTAGCCCACCACTACTCCACTCGATCCTACCCCCATCCTAATCCCCTCCTGCCACCCTCACCCTTTCCAGAGGACCCAAGACTGTGAGGGGCTGTATAATGAGGCAGAAATTAGCATAAGGCCGCTGGGAAGTTATAGAACTATATAGAAGTTATAGAAGTGTATAAAACTTTATAGAAGTGTATAATGAACCCTGCTATGACGCCATACTGCGGTGCTAGGCTGCGGCAGAAGCGGGAGGGGAAATACGGTCATAAATTTCATTTACTTTCGTATAGTCTTTATGATATGAATGGTAGGGACACATGCTGACTCCGGCGCTGACTCTGGAGAAGATATTGTGTGGGTCGCCATCTGTCACACGCGGGAGGCGTGGCTAGTTGTCTGTAGAGAGGGGTTAGACATTGTTAGTCTTATTTTGACTGATGCAATAAACGTTCTAGCTTGAAAAAACGTTTTCGTGTCCAACGTGCGGAAGCTTAAAACCCCTGGCCAGATTTCCAAGGTATTTCCGAGATCTTTCCCCAGGTTCTTATTAAGTTTTCCCCCAGGTCTTCTCCAAATCTTCCCCAGCTCCACATCAACTCTTCACCAGGTCCTTCCCAGGGGAGGAGGGCTGCTCCTGCTACCGGTTTACCATGGAAGCTGCTGAGCCAGACCCCCGCTTAGCCAATCAGAACACAAGGAGCTGGTAAGCTCAGTCTGTCACATCCGGGCATGTAAAGACACCTAGTGTTTACAGTCCTAGGATTGGTTAGCAAGCGGGTGGATGTCTTGTTATTGGTGGAAATCTGTGCCCGCCTTGACGTCACCGAAGTCACACTTTGATCTGGTGATTGGCATTCTTCAGTTCCAGTCGGGTCCTCGCTGTTATGATGACGTTCCTTAGCACCATCGCCCGTCCTAAGCGCCTGGAACCATTCAGTTCGGCTCATTCACTGTCTTCCTGCTTTTCACTTTCGGTCGGAATTCCCGTTGTGGTGTTACTTCTGTTCCAGCGTCTGTCGCTATATCCAGCCAGACTCATCTCTGCCACAAGCTTCTGTCACCTGTTCAGGACTTTGGGGGCTTCGGTATTGGTCCAGCCTGGAACTTCAAAAGATTCTGGAAACCCTCACCATCAGCTGCTGTGCTCCAGGTACTGTGAGGCCGAGTTCCTGAACTGCTGCTGCCGGTGCCACCTACTGAAGAAAATAATCCTGGGTCCACTTGAGTTGCTTCCGATATTGGGAGATTCTGTCTTATGAGTGACCCGAGTTAACAAGCTTTACATACGAGCTCCACTCTTGAGCCTTGCAGTCTGAGAGACTCCTCTATGCTGCAAATTTAAGTTTTCTCTTCTTGTTCAACATATTGATAAGTCAAGACGTCTCTTCCACACCCTGAGGAAGAAGGAGGTGTTCGAATAGAGTCACCTTCCACCCTGATAGCACTGACTCATCTGTCGCTACCAGATGCTCCCTCACTTGATAAATAATAACCTCCCTCTCGTTTCTTTATCTCCCTCTCTCACCTGCTCCTTCCTCTTACCTTCACTTTAATCTCTCCCTCCCCACCTGCCTCCCTCCTCCTCCTCTCCTCGCCCCACGAGGCAATATATCCAACTCTTGACAACAATGATAATAAAAATTCCCCACATAACTGTACCACTGACGGCAGGCCATCACCGTCTCTTTATCTCTTGTTACGTCGCGTATCTTTGCGGTCTGATGAGGACGCTTAATGGAAATCCAATAGTCACTCGTGAATGGTCGGCCGCCAGGGAGAGTGTGGGGGGTGAGAGGGGAGGATGGGGAGAGGAAAGGAAAGATGAAGGTAGAAAAGGAGGAGGAGGAGGAGGACATGGGAAGAGGATAGACTTCAGGACGGAGGGAGAGAATGAGTTATAAGAGGATAAAGAGTAGAAAGAAGATCTCCAGAAACGGAGGAAGAAGGGAAGGATGAAAGGAAAGGGGGAAAAGGGGTGAAGATGATGATAGCAATCAGCTAATAAGACACAAAAGTCTTAAAGAAACTAAAGGAAAATAAGGAAGATAAGGAAGATATGGTCTTCCCCTCCAAAGGGGCAAACCAGACCAGCTAGTACTGAACCTGGTGTAGTGAAGTCCTTTCTAAAAGCTTCTACCCTAGCGGTCTCTAAGTGCGGGCTACTGTAAATATTGATGACCCTGTGGCTGCTGAGGGGTGACCAGGCGACAGGCTTCCAACCTCGATACTTTCCACGCAGCTACACAAACACCCACCCCTCCTCTCTCTCTCTCTCTCTCTCTCTCTCTCTCTCTCTCTCTCTCTCTCTCTCTCTCTCTCTCTCTCTCTCTCTCTCTCGACGTTGATGAATGCAAGTGGCGCTTCTTTTCCCCGACACAAAATGTGAACGTTTCTTGGCTGTTCGTTAACTAGGAAACTTTAGCCGAGTTATGGCTGAAATAATGGATGGGTAAAAAAGGCGATACTTCGGTAGAAAACGGGATTAAGGGCTAATGATCAAAGTGATTAAAGGAAAGCTTCGATATTCACTCCGTCAGTAGTTCATTTGCATTCATTAAAGAGCTACAGACTCTTACTGTTATATCCCGTGAGCTGAGTGGTGTTGTGAGGTTCAGGCATGACTGGTGGAGACTGTAGTGGTGTTGTGAGGTTCAGGCATGACTGGTGGAGACTGTAGTGGTGCTGTGAGGTTCAGGCATGACTGGTGGAGACTGTAGTGGTGTTGTGAGGTTCAGGCATGACTGGTGGAGACTGTAGTGGTGTTGTGAGGTTCAGGCATGACTGGTGGAGACTGTAGTGGCGTTGTGAGGTTCAGGCATGACTGGTGGAGACTGTAGTGGTGTTGTGAGGTTCAGGCATGACTGGTGGAGACTGTAGTGGTGCTGTGAGGTTCAGGCATGACTGGTGGAGACTGTAGTGGTGCTGGGAAGCCTTAAGAGATTCTACTCCGGGTTTGCTTCATCGGAGGGGGAAAAGGAGGGGACAAGCCACAGTTATGAATTCTGTTCAACCACAGAAGGTAAATGGGAACAATAATCTCTGGTGAGCTAAAGTCAAGCAAGCATTGCACAGAAGCAGCAGAAAAGAAGAAAAAGTGGGTGCGGGTAAGTGGGTGCTGGCAACTGGGTGCTGGCAAGTGGGGTGGTGGCGCGGGACTGGACGTTGTTGTAAGTGTTGTGGGTGGAAAGCAGGATAGGACCTCCGAGGAGGGAGGGGTTGGTTTTTGGTGGGACGTACTGGGAGGACGTGAGGAATCATGACTGATGGACCTTCAGCCCACAAGAAATCCCTGATGGCCCACTCCTGGAGGACACGACTCACGTTAACTGTTACCCTGTCTCTCATAAAACTCTCGTTAAGGCATATATATATATATATATATATATATATATATATATATATATATATATATATATATATATATATATATATATATATACATATATATATATATATATATATATATATATATATTTTTTTTTTTTTTTTTTTTTTTTTTTATACTTTGTCGCTGTCTCCCGCGTTTGCGAGGTAGCGCAAGGAAACAGACGAAAGAAATGGCCCAACCCCCCCCCCATACACATGTACATACACACGTCCACACACGCAAATATACATACCTACACAGCTTTCCATGGTTTACCCCAGACGCTTCACATGCCTTGATTCACTCCACTGACAGCACGTCAACCCCTGTATACCACATCGCTCCAATTCACTCTATTCCTTGCCCTCCTTTCACCCTCCTGCATGTTCAGGCCCCGATCACACAAAATCTTTTTCACTCCATCTTTCCACCTCCAATTTGGTCTCCCTCTTCTCCTCGTTCCCTCCACCTCCGACACATATATCCTCTTGGTCAATCTTTCCTCACTCATTCTCTCCATGTGCCCAAACCATTTCAAAACACCCTCTTCTGCTCTCTCAACCACGCTCTTTTTATTTCCACACATCTCTCTTACCCTTACGTTACTCACTCGATCAAACCACCTCACACCACACATTGTCCTCAAACATCTCATTTCCAGCACATCCATCCTCCTGCGCACAACTCTATCCATAGCCCACGCCTCGCAACCATACAACATTGTTGGAACCACTATTCCTTCAAACATACCCATTTTTGCTTTCCGAGATAATGTTCTCGACTTCCACACATTTTTCAAGGCTCCCAAAATTTTCGCCCCCTCCCCCACCCTATGATCCACTTCCGCTTCCATGGTTCCATCCGCTGACAGATCCACTCCCAGATATCTAAAACACGAAAAGTTCCCAAGTGCATTTTCGTGTAATAATCACATCATCAGGGGAGACACAAGAGAAAAATATAACAGTCAGTTGATATACATCGAAGAGACGAAGCTAGGACGCCATTTGGTAAACATGTTTACCAAATGGCGTTCAAAGTTACATCTCTAAAGCGAAGTTCAACGAAGCCACAGCAGCTTGTACCACGGTCGCAAACTCCACGAAGCAGAAAGGATCTTAACCAAGTGAACGGTCGCACTCCAGGCGCGGGAGGGCGCCAATGGGGGGGAAACATTTACCTCTGGAAGGGGAGGGAACCCGAGCGTGAGTGAAGTCAAAGAAAGATGAGCCTCGTTGCCATGAGTCTCAGCCAGAGAAAGAGAGGGGAAGCACAGGCACCAAAAGAGCCGCCTTCGTGCAAAGCAGAATGAAATGGAAAGGAATCTACATCGAACCTGAGATGCAACCACTTAACTTTGGATTCAATATCTTTATATTGATGTAAACACCTTGATATACCCATGTTCTCTTTTGTTTATCTCAAAAGAAAACGAGGAAGGACTGAATGCAAACAATTCAAAGATACGTTTCTACTAGTGAAAGAGCAATGTATGTATGACTGAATATTTTTGGGTACAAATGTGATGCTATTTCTAATCACAAGTCAGACCAAGCGATGAATTTTTCGATCAACTTTCCAACTAAAACCATCGTGAAAAGACTGGGTGGATGGTCAGAAGTAAGAATAAAGTTTTCAGAGTCAAGGGAACGAGAATTAAAGTCATATAGATCGCGAGAACATTAGGGTACAAAAACAAAAAGAATAAGATAATGACATTTTATCGCCAAACTTCGGCTTTTTGGGTCTCGTTTCAACGACTTTTGTGGCTATACTGTGACCTGGGCACCGTCGACCCAACAGACCTCCACACCTATCATTATAATTTCTCTTTTCAGACTGCATTAAAAAAAAGGGAAAGGCTCATGCAAGCAAAATTATAGCGATAGGAAGATATATCGCAAGGAATCTCGAGCAATATGCCTCACGATGTGTGCCTGTGGCCACACCAGACGAAAGAATCGCTCAACCATCCATCACCGAGCGTCCAACAATAGGGACATATCTTAACGCCAACCTGGCGATAAAATGACGCCAGATCACTTGATTTATGGTTCTGGGGGAGGAAAGCTAGAATGCAACGCATGCATCAACGTTGGAGTGCTGGAAGGATCAGAAGAGGAAAGATTACAGAGCGTACGAAAGATTTTCTTTCTTCTTTTCTTTCATCTTTCTTCAACGTCGAGACAGACCAGTAGCCAGCCAGCATCAAGTTCCTCAACCTAAACGACCATAGGAGTCGAGTATGGTGCCGCCAGGTATCAAGGTCTCAGTGTCATGGGCCATTACCACCTTCCTGAGGCCATTCCAGTGAATCATCAGATGACTGGTTGCTGTCGACCCTCTAAGGTCTTGGCGTCAGGAGGAATACTTTTGGGGGAAACTTTTGTAGATTCCAAAGTTGTGATTCTGCCCGAATCTCTTTCGAGTTTCAATCTCTTTTTTTTTTTCTCTTTCGAATCTCTCTGGCTCTCTTTTTTTCTCTCTCGAATCTCTCTGGCTCTCTTTTTCTTTCTCGAATCTCTCTGGCTCTCTTTTTTTCTCTCTCGAATCTCTCTGGCTCTCTTTTTCTTTCTCGAATCTCTCTGGCTCTCTTTTTTCTCTCTCGAATCTCTCTTGCTCTATATTTCTCTCTCCCTTTCTCAGTACTCTTCTCCACCACTTAAAAATACGGGGAGGTGTAGTTTTGAAATGACATATAGAATCAAAGGGTAGACACAATGGTATATTTTCCTCTTGTTACTTAAGAGAAACGAGCAAAAAGGCCAGTTGAAGTTGGCCTCTAGATTTCATTGCATCAATACACACATGAAACATTTGCCTGTCGCCTTACCTCTCTAGAATTTACCTTAACGACAAATGTTTCGCGTTAATCTGACGATTTGCGTATTGGTCATGTCAAAAAACCATTTGCTGAGGGCCACAAGTGTGTATACCGGCACGTGATCAATGAAATTTTGAAAGCTCAGACGGGAAAAGGTGGGAAAACTTCGTGATCGAAGATGTTCAATCTGAGACTGAACTTACCACAAACCAAATGGGGTTGGGAATGGTTGCGATGCTCACGTTACTGGAATACTCCCACTCCAGGAAAACCCTTTGTTTATACCACCTCTTTTACATATGACGAAGGGGATGTTGAATCGGTCTGTTCCCTGAGCAGCCACGCTCCAAGGGATCCTGACCCTCATTTGTTCCTAGGTAGGTTCGAAGTCTCGGTAAGTAGGATCGAAATAAGGGTATATAAAGTAGATGGGTCGTACCGTCGTGTCTTGGGGGTCGTACCGTCTTGTTTAGGGTCGTACCACCGCAGTCTGAATGGTCGACCAAATATCTGCTTTGGCAGGCCGATGAAGGGAACTCTCGAGGCATAAACGCTGTAACCAACAGTTGAGTCAGGCTATATGGCTTATCTTGAACGATAAAACCTTGGGATTGGCGGCAGTATAGTAACATGGTCCCCTCGCTTCGTCAGACTTCTCTCTTCATCTCTCGACATAATTCTCTTCCTCACTGTAGCCACATCTCTCTCTCTCTCTCTCTCTCTCTCTCTCTCTCTCTCTCTCTCTCTCTCTCTCTCTCTCTCACTCACTTCTTACCGCTCATCTCAGTCGCTGTCTATCTATTCAATTCCTCATCTCCTCCCCTTCACCCACCCCCACTCCCATTTCTCTCTTCCTTCTCCACTTCCTGAAATAGCTCTCCCTCATATTTCAAACGCTTTCCCATCCCTTTCCCACCCATAACCTTACCTTAACCACGCTTCCCTCATGTTCCCCAGCTTCTGCTTATTTCCTCCTTTTTTCCAATCACTTCTTCCTCAAATTCTTCCCACTTTCCTCTACCCCTTTCCTTCCCTCTCCCCTTCTCCCTCTCTCCCCAACGCTGGTGATCTCCCCGCCCCTCATCCCACAGTGAAAGAGGACATCCCAAAGCCCGACAGATCACCTTTTGTGAAGACTTCTGACTCCATTTCACAATCAAGAATGGTTTGTGTGTAGGTTCCAATATTATTCTATTTTCCTGCTGGATGCTACACACACCGGCTCAATAAGCTGCCTTTCATGTCTTCATCCACATAGAGAAACCGGTTTTCTCTGGGTTTCTGAGGCTTTATGACATGCCAGTGTGTGTGTGTGTGTGTGTGTGTGTGTGTGTGTGTGTGTGTGTGTGTGTGTGTGTGTGTGTGACTGCTATCTGTTATTAATGCATTTGCATCACTAACGAAAGAGTTTTACATACGTATTTCCCTGTCTTTTAACCCGTAACACACACACACACATATATGAGACGAACTTTACATAAACCCTATTGCAAGCAACCCCCACCACAAGCCAACACCACTACAAGCAACTCACCCCATACAGAAACCTCACTGCAAACAAACCCCTCCAAAACCAAACCCCACTGATAGGTACCCACGCCATAGGCAAACCCCACTACGAGCAACAACTACCAAAAGACAACCCCAGTGATAGGAACCCACACCATAAGCAAACCCCACTACAAGCAACCCCTACAACCACAAGCTAACCCCAACAGTACAAGCAAGTCCCATCATAAGCAAATCCCATGACAAGATTTACCTCACCTCCCCCACCATAAATAAACAACCATGGTGGAAGCATAGAACCCCCAACCAAGGCAAGATGTTAACCAAGGTGTATATCTTCCTGTAAATGAATACATCGTTTACAGAAATTTACGAGACCTTAATTGCAGGTTCCAATTACAGGACAGAATGATTGAAGATAAGGTCTGAGGGCAGAGACGGAGGGAGGGGAGGGAAGGGAAGGGGAGGGAGGGAAGGGGTGTGGATTGGGGTAGTAGTGTGATGAGGGGGAGGTATGACGTGTAATGGATTAATGACACGTAATGTGAAAGTTTAATGTGATATGAAGCCGGGGAAACGTGTGAAGAGATTCGACCGTGATCAAAATATTTCCTTAATTACGTCACGTAATCTATTGTGAGGTTGAGCGTGAGGTTACTGATTACTCCCACCCCTTTCGTCTTCCTTTCCTTCGTCTGCCTCTCCCCCGTATCATTTCTCCCTCCAATTCTTCTCTTTTTTACCCCCTTTCCTTCATACCCCTCTCATTTTTCTCTGCTCTTCTTTCCTCCTCGAAACACTAGCCCTTCTTTCCATCCCTCCTAATCTTCCATTCTTTTCCTCCATATCCCCTTCGTCCTTCTCTCCCCCCTCTTCCTCTTCTTCTTCCTCCTCCTCCTCCTCCTTTCCCTCTTCTCCCCCTTCGCTCCCCTTCCCTGCTTGCTTACTCTGGGTAGAGGGAGGGGTAGGGAAGACTCCACTAAGCCACCTCATCGTATACTCACCTTCGTGCTCTTTGTTCTGTCAAGGGGGTGAAGGGTGAGGGGGAAGGGGTAAATGATGTGATTATTAGAGGGGGATCGAGAGTTGGAAATTAAGGGGGTGTACAGGACACGGGATGGGGAGTCCTACTGGGGGAAGAACTTGGGGTGTCGGGAGAACTGGTTTTGGGTGCAAGGGGGAGGAAGGAATCATGAGAAGGAGGGAGAACTGTAGTGGTGGCACTATAGAGCGGAACTGTATAGTGGGATTCTGTAATTGGCGAGTGATGGGTAAACTAGAGGTTGAAACTATGATAGGAGACTGGGGTGTGGGGGAGACTGGAATGGGGTTGGGGACTGGAATGGGGTTGGGGACTGGAATGGAGGGGGAAGGGATTTGGGTAAGGGACGGGGAATGTCACTTCAGTCAGTGAGACACATCGTGGACAGACGTTGTATGGTGGTACTTGATTTATCTTTCGAATAGACGTGAGTTCTTTTCGTTTGGATTAATGTGTGTGTGTGTATGTGTGTGTGTGTGTGAGAGAGAGAGAGAGAGAGAGAGAGAGAGAGAGAGAGAGAGAGAGAGAGAGAGAGAGAGAGAGAGAGAGAGTAACTTCTTGCTATAAACTATATGTACCGTACTCGTGAGAGGGGCCCCATCTCCTTAACTTCCTCTCCTAACATACAACTTTTTTAAACTTATAGAAGTTGTCAACAATCACAATCTCATAACTCAGTTTCGTTCCATTCATCCACTGTTCTCATCCGGTAAGACGATGCTTCATATATCGTTTTCTCTTTTTTTTTTTTTTTGCTTGGTTTTCTTGTTCAGTTCCACGTTATAGCCTCGGGTTGCTCAGGTTTTACATCTTTCGAAGGAGTGTTCATTATTGCCATCATCAAACTGGTGTAAGAATTAATGTTTGGTCATGTTTTCACCCCACACACACACACACACACACACACACACACATTAACAAAATACTTAGAAATACACCTAGACACAAACACGTAATGATGTGTATTCAAGACGCAAATCGACAAACAAAAAAACCTCAAGACATCTCTGAATTCTGCTGTTTATATTGATATATTCTGAATACAACAATATATTCTGAATATTCTTAGTTCATTATCAAACGCCTATATATATATATATATATATATATATATATATATATATATATATATATATATATATATATATATATATATGAGAGCTACCAATAAATAAACAAAATATATATAATTTGATGCACGTGTCTATGGAGGCGGAATACTAATTATACCCCCAGGAATTATACCATTTGGTACCGATACGAATCGGAAATATACGTTTAAACAATCCAGAAAAAATAGGTCCCCCCTGGAAAAAATACTTCATAGATAAAAAAAAGAAAGAAAAAATTTTCCCGGAGGAATATACTTCCAAGAAAAAATATCCCTCACGAAAAACATTCCTCCAGAAAGGCTGGGAATCCGTTGATGTCTGTCCCTGTGACGTGCAAACTGGGTGCAATCGCAGCTGGGGACATGTCGACGACGGAGGAGGAGGGACGCGTCTGGGAGCCAGTCGTCGAGAGAGGATAGGGCCGCAGCCACGGCCCTGCTGGCGGAGGAAGGAGGCAGGGGCCACAGCCATGGCCCTGCCGAAGGGGGTGGGGGGGGAGCAAGGACCACAGCCATGGCCCTGCCGAAGGGGGGGGAGCAAGGACCACAGCCATGGCCCTGCCGAAACGGGAAGGAGGAAGAGGACGAAGCCAGAGCCCTGCCAAAGGGGGAACGAGGTAGGGGCCACAGCCAGGGCCCTGCCGACGGGGGAACGAGGAAGGGGCCACAGCCAGGGCCTTGCCGAGGGGGGAAGAAGGAAGGGGCCACAGCCAGGGCCCTGTCGACGGGGGATGGAGGAGGAAGGGGCCGACGCGAGGGACCTGCCCAATGAGTCAAGCCATAGCAATACGAAAACATAAAATGCCGGTCACCTTCATCAAACCCGTATAGACTTAACCCAGGCTACACACAGACAGACCAAGACGGAAGGTGTCTTAAACGAGGTAAGACAAAGACCAAATCAAAACCAAGAGAGATAATTGGAGCCGACCCACTGCCATAACACACTAAGCCATTACCAAGCCAGAATCCTTCCAGCAAGCTAGTGGTGAGAGGCTCCGTTTTGTACACAAGACTAAGAGGAAATTAATATCTTTTTCAGAGCTCAGCAGATCTTTTGTATATGGTCTTGGTCAAGGCCGGAGGTATATGTTTTACGACCCCTTGAGCACGTAGACCACCAGGGACCCCCTTCATATCAAAGTTGTTTCTTCGTCTGCAGATCGCCATTCACACAGGTGTGTGTGTGTGTGTGTGTGTGTGTGTGTGTGTGTGTGTGTGTGTGTGTGTGTGTGTGTGATTCTCTTTAAAAAAAAAAAGAATATTCGAGTGACAGAAGTTTTCACTGATGTATTTCTTCAGACAAAAGTCACTCCTTTCATAGGGCATACTTCTGATTTTTTTTATAACATACTGAATGATTGGTAGATTTTGGCGTATATCACTATTCTTCGTTCTGATATCTGAGGTTTCATAACCTCCAGGGAACGTGACAGATCGAAAAGGAATCTTCAGACTGCATGGGATTGTTGGGGTAAACACCTAATTGAAATCAGAAAAGTGATTACATCTGTTCTGGACATACGCGTGCCTGGCTGGTTTAGGATTGAACCTCATTACTAAGCCTGGATTTGAACCTTAGCCTAGTGTTGAACCCATATGCTGAGCCTGGGGCTGACCTTCCTTCTTAAGTCTACGGTTGAACCTCAACGCTGGTCTTTGAACCTCCTTCCCGGGCCTGAGTTTGAACCTCTATACTGGGCCTAGGGTTGAACTTTCGTGTTCAGCTTGTGATCAAACCCTAAGGCTGAGCCAGTAGAACACTTATGACTGTAACTTGTCACTGCTATGGACGATTAAACCCACTGCCAAGGTATCTAATTGCATCAAAAATATCTCTCATCCTAATACTGTCCTCTCGGGCACCGGACTCAGAAAAGTGCACACATCACTCACATACTTTTGCCTGTTGTATGAGAGAAAACTTCTGACTCAACAATTATGGATTAAAATCTCTATAAACTATTATATGTCTCAATAAACTTTCTAAACCTTTGTCAAAACCATGTGACATTTTCATGCAAACTTTTGAGAATCGATTCAGTTCTCAACGAAGAAATCAAATAAAGGATACAATGTACAAAGTTATACAAGTATCACAAATTACACCGTAGGTCCGAAAGTTTTGAGATCTCATGGACGTGGTGTCAGAAGAGCTCCTGAGAAGCATTTCGTCGTCAAGGTGTTGTTCGTATCTGTCCAGAGTTAAGGAATAAACACTTTCGTATATTTTCTCCCTTAGTTCCTTAGTCTCTCTTTATCTATCTGTCTATTGAGTTTTATGTCTTTCTGTCTCCGCGCTCATACTGTTTCCCTTCCTTGAATTCTCCCACCTTCCCACCCTGCCCCTCCGATCTCCCTACCCTCTTCCTCCCAGTCTCCCACCTCCCCAGCCTTTCCTCCCAGCTCTGGGGGGTTCTCTACCCTCTCTCTGGAACGCTAACTTGGCCTCGCCAATTTGTACAAGTTGCTGGCAAGTGTACGGCTCCCCTGGTACCCTCCTCAGTCGGTCGTTTTATTCAATTGTGTGATTTATGGCGAAGGACCTGTACAATGTTGACCTGCAAGACGGCGTGGGACCTGTACAATGTTGACCTGCAGGATGGCGTGGGACCTGTATGTTGACCTGCAGGATGACATGGGACCTGTATGCTATATACAGGACGGCATGGGACCTGTATATTCACCGGCAGGACAGCCTGGGACCTGTATGTTAGAAATATTGTCTATAACTTCCATCTTTTACGAATCCTAAAGCATTTTAAGCGTTTTCATGATATCAGGTTTAGTTGGGGGTGTTAGTTTGACTGGAGAAAAACTGGAGGAAGTGAAGTGTTTTAGATATCTTGGAGTGGACATGGCGGCAAATGGAACCATGGAAGCGAAAGTGAACCTTAGGGTGCGGTAGGGAGCAAAGATTCTGGGAACACTGAGAAATGTGGGGAAAAAGAGGTAGTTATTTGAGAGGGGCAAACATGAGTGTGTTTGAAGTTATAGCAGTCCCAACAATGTTATATGGATGCGAGGCATGGGCTATACATGAGGATGTGCGGAGGAGGGTGTAGGTGGTGGAAATGAAATGTTTGAGGCCAATATGTGGTGTGAGGTAGTTTGATCGAGTAAGTTATGAAAGGGTGGAAATAAAGAGTGTGGTTGAAAGAGCAGAAGAGGAGGTATTGAAATGGTTTGGACATATGGAGAGAATGAGTGAGGAAAGATTGACAAAGGGGATATATGTGTCAGAGGAGAAGCGGGAGACCAAACTGGAGATGGAAGGATGGAGTGAAAAAGATTTTGAGTCATCGGTACCTGAACATGCAGGAGGGTGGAAGGCGTGCACAGGATAGAGTGAACTGGAACGATGTGTTATACAGGGGCCGACAAGTTTCTGGAACCTGCTTGTGGATAGAGGTGGAGGAAGAGAATGGATGTGAGCAAATGCGTCCTTTCTTCGTCTGTTCCTGTCGCTACCTCGCCTTGCTAACGCGAGATACATATCCTAGCAATGACTGCTTATGCTTCAAAGTCTCACATGACAGTATCCCACAATAAAAGAATGAAATAACTCATTATGGAAAAGGTCGAAAAACAAATCAGGAGATTTTAAAGTGTCGGCGTCAGGAGAATGTGAGAGGTGACAAACTGCCCCCGTCCGGGAAGGCCTTTATTGCCTGGGAACAAATGAGAGGAGGGCAGATTTGCAGGAGTTTCCCCTCTCTCCCGCTGCTGCTGCTGCAGAACATGGGGGTTAATGGCGGAGGGCAAGTACTGTACGTTGCTACTACCTGAGTCGGGCCTTGTTCACCACTTGAGCACGACGTTACAGTCGTTACGACCCAAGAGGACGGCAGCACGACCCTTGAGCACGTTGGTGCCACCTTTGAGAACGACGGGACGACCACTGATTATGAGAGAAACGACCATTTAGAGCGACGATACGACGCTTTCGGCACGACCGTAAGTCTTCAGAACGACAGAACGACCGTTGTGCACGACAGTTAGGGTCACGACCACGAAGATATGTCCTTAAGGGTCAGGTCATAGGTCACTCCCTTCTGCCCAAGGGCAGTACGGTCGTGCATAAGAGGTTATTGAAGATATTACTATCGACGTCTCTCTCTCTCTCTCTCTCTCTCTCTCTCTCCCTGCACTGTGACCTCCTCCTCCTCCTCCTCCTCCTCCTCCTCCTCCCCTGCTCCACCACACAACCATCAGACCAACAAACCCAAAAACTTATATTGAATGGGGTTCCCCTCCTCCCCTCTGGCCACGCAGCCTGAGCCACGTCGGCCCTTATCTGAGAGGCGAATGGAGGACAGAAGACACTGCTACGTGTGTGTGTGTGTGTGTGAGAGAGAGAGAGAGAGAGAGAGAGAGAGAGAGAGAGAGAGAGAGAGAGCCAAACATTAGCTTACGTCAGCGATGCTCGCTTTCAACTTCGCCACACACCAGCCCTGGTTTCTCCGACCTCCTCCTCGCCCTTCCTTGTGGCTGGCTCATTTCAGAACGTCGTCATGGCATCATAACCATAGACAGTAGTAGTATTGGTACACTTCACTGTTGCATCATCCATAATGTCTCTTCTCTCATTTTTTAACCCTCTCTCCTCCACCTCCTCCTTCCTCCCTCCTCCTCTCTAAGAAGACTCAAAAGAGAAGCATAATGGTGAAAGTTTGCACCACAGAGCACGGATTTTTCTCCTAACAGAATCTCTAGAGGATAAGAAATGGACGTCTTCCTGGCCAAGTTTGTAACTGTTACGAGAGAAAATAACAGCCTTACCAACCCTAGCCCTCTAACCTTGCGAAAATACTCAGAGATTTTTTATTTTCCCTGATAGAGATATACGCCCTAAATCTTGTCCCTCCCTTTGGTTGCAAGGGTTTTATATAACGCCGCTACGGAGAGTGTGTTAAGTAGAAGGTTTGTAAGTAAGCTTCCTTGTCGTGGAGAGGGAACGTACGAAGGTGTTGGTGATCATCGTACTCAGGCAGAGACTGGGACAGGAGAAGGTCTCGCCATGAAGTCAAAACATTACTTCCTTCCTGTAATCCAGACCAGGGAGGGAAGGAAGGAGGGGAGGGTGAGTGGTGGGGGGGAAGCAGGGGTAAAAGGGGGTTGCTGGAAGGGATGGGGATTAGAGGGGAAGGGAGGGGAAAGGGGATCAAGCCAAACATGATACCCTCTTAATTCCCGGGGAAAGACGGTACGATCCTCGAGCACGAAAGTAACGAACCCTGGGCACGATTTCTTGGCCTCTGGCCTTATGAAAGGCCATGTTATCACACACAAACGTCGTGCCGTCGTGCTCAAGGGTCGTCCCGTCGTGCTGAAGTGTCCTACCGTCGTGCTCAAGGGTCCTACCGTCGTGCTGAAGGGTCGTACCGTCGTGCACAAGGGTCGCGTCGTCGTGCTGGTGTCGAACCGTCGTGCTCAAGGGGCGTACCGTCGTGCTCAAGGGTCGTACCTTTGTACTAAATATAGGTAACCTTATTCCTCAAAGGCTGCGCCGTCTCACAAAGCGGACAAATATATATATATATATATATATATATATATATATATATATATATATATATATATATATATATATATATATATAGTTGTACCTTCATCGTCGAGCGCTGGCGACATCTACAGGCGACTCCACTAACTATACAGTCCAGTGGTGGGGAGATCTTTGAGGGCTTCATTAGTCATTGCTGAGTCGCGGAGAGAGTCTTACGGAAGCGGAGAATATCAGCGTCAAGGACGGAGAGAAGTAGATGGTAGATCGTCTTCGTAGATGTGCCGGAGGTATTTACACACACACACACACACACACACACACACACACACACACACACACTTTGCATTATCTTTCCCATTATTTGCTTTGATTTTACTGAATTAAACCAGGAAGATAATATCACATCACTTCTTAAATGTTTTCCAGCAAAGTGAAAAGAAGTTTGTCTAAAATATACGAAAATGTCTGAATTATCAAATACTCGAAACACGAAGCACACGAAGAAACTTGTGTGAAACAAGCAACAGGAGCGAAAAAGAAAAATATGAAACATAAAAGAAATGAAATCACACGAAATAATTTAGATGCACAACGAAAATCACGAAACACACCACGTGTGCGTTACCCCACACGAAACGTACAGACAACACGAAACCCACACGAATATAAAAACCCATGACAAAAAAAAAACTCTTTCTGATGCTGATGATCCATTAGACTATACAACCCGCACGATGCACAGCCAAATAACAATAGTGTCCTGAGTTAGCAGTGGCCTCTCACCTCTGACCTCTCACCTCTCTCTCTCTCCTCTCATCCCTTACCTCTCACCTCTCACGGATTGACATTACACATGCAAAGCCTCTTGATCCCCCGTCAGAAAATTCCCCCCCACATAACTGCCCACTTAAATATTCACATTTCTTATTCCTGAAAAACACAAGGGGGCGCGAGGCCTCTAATTAACGAGGAGGAGGAGGAGGAGGAGGAGGAGGAGGAGGAGGCACCTCTCTCTCTCTCTCTCTCTCTCTCTCTCTCTCTCTCTCTCTCTGGGGGGGAGTGGCAAATACACGAGAGGGGTAGACGACAAGGAGTGAGAGAGAGAGAGAGAGAGAGAGAGAGAGAGAGAGAGAGAGAGAGAGAGAGAGAGAGAGAGAGAGACAAGAATCTGGTTCTCCTCTGTCACTTGCTGTTAAGTATAACTTTAGATTGTTACTTACAACAACGCCAAGACCCTCTCTCCTTCGTGTACTTTAATAAGTGAATAACTCAATATGTGAGAGTCATATTCACTATCTATTATCACCAAGGTGTATCCCTTCATATTCATCTACTTTAAATCTCACTTTGAATACATTCCGATATTAATTTCTCTATTTATATTCTCGTTCACCTTTCCTCTCTGAATCTAATTATCCCTTTTCTATCTATTTCCTTATCGCATCATATACACACATTCACCTACGAGAGTCATATCACTTTCGAAATTTTATATCTGTCATGAAATTAGTTTTGCAAACTGTCCAACAGAGCTGATAACACTCATATTACCGACCGTACATAATCTATAATGAACTAATTTCGACTATTTCGGAAGTCAGTGGGTGCTCATTAGTACCATAGTATTTTACAAGTATAGCCCACAGTCAAATAACCTTTGCTATATATACAGAACATAAACGTTCATTTAGCTATACGTAATGCCCCTGTAGAGTTAGTATTGGTAATAAACAGTCAATAAACATTAATGTGTGATTATTACACTCTTTTACATTATTTGTTTTAGTTCTTTATATATATATATATATATATATATATATATATATATATATATATATATATATATATATATATATATATATATGTGTGTGTGTGTGTGTGTGTGTGTCTTTTTATATGCATGTTTTAGGTTTTTCAGCCTTTATGCACACCTGTTTATTCCTGTTTCATTATTATTATTATCATTATTATCATTATTATTATCATCATTAATGTCAATATCATTGTTTCTTCCATGAACAGCATTCTCTACATTCACATTATTCTTCAATCACTAATATCATCATCATCACCTCTGCTCTCCATTCTCAGTTAAACAGAAAATGAGAAGCATTGTACTGCACTGTCCTCGTCCAGGGGAGCAGTGAGGTACAATTACAGTGATACCAGCACATTAGGCAAATTTCTCCCACACAAACTTTATTCCTCGTATTATATCCGGGCTCTTCACACATTTCCCTTACCTATGTCAGACTTGCTTCCTTATATAAAGTAAGGCACAGACTACATGCTGAGGCACAGACTACATACTGAGGCACAGACTACACACTGAGGCACAGACTACACACTGAGGCACAGACTACACACTGAGGCACAGACTACACTCTGAGGCACAGACTACACACTGAGGCACAGACTACATACTGAGGCACAGACTACACACTGAGGCACAGACTACACACTGAGGCACAGACTACACACTAAGGCATAGACTACACACTGAGGCACAGACTACACACTGAGGCACAGACTACACACATAGTGAGAGTGTATGTGGCCTTAGAGCATTATCCTAAACACCTGAAGAAGGTGTTGAAGATCTTTCATCTCGTGGGTGTAGTTTGACGGCCTTAATGACCGTGGTAGTTGATGAGACTACCGAACGACCAGCCGGCAGTGAGCTGATAAGCTGTAGATATGGTGATAAGAGGATATGGGTCTTAGAACTATCGTCAACAACTGAAGAAAACGTTCACCATTTTCCGACTCATGGTTAAACATTTTTCTTTCGTCGACATTTAACGACCCTATCAGGCGATAAGGCCGAGGGCCAGACAACCAGCCAACCACTGCCCATCTCTGACGAGAGAGAGAGAGAGAGAGAGAGAGAGAGAGAGAGAGAGAGAGAGAGAGAGAGAGAGAGAGAGAGAGAGAGAGAGAGAGCCACTACGACACTAAGAAAAATACGTTCGAATAATGGCGTCTTCTTTCATTCATTTTGGTCCCAAAAAATATTTAGGGAACTGAGAATAGAAGGTTGACTGGAAATGTGAGTATGCTAAAGAGAATGCAAATGACTTGAGACAATTCAGCAAGAGAGATGAAAAGGCGAATTTGAGACATAGGAAAAGAAATCTTCACAAAGACAATGAGAAGCTAGAGAGGGAAAAACGTAAACTTGAGGAACGAAATGATGTCTTTTCAGAAAGATGACTTTGGCTGGGGAGAGGCAATTCTAGCAAGGATATTGCCAGTCTGAAGAGTTAAATATGACCTTATGAAAGTAATATGACTTTCGAGAGATATTCCTTTTTCTCTCCTTTTTTTCTTTAAGTGCATTCAGCAAAAGATGATAATAAGGCGAAAGAAAATGCTGGTGATGGAGAAACCATTTGTAAAGAAAATGTGACATTGTTAAATTATTTTCTTTTTTTGAGTGACGATGATATGAATGACACTTGTAAGGCCAGATGTGAGAACAAATGCAAGTCTAGGTACAAGGTCAGACACATGTTTAGATGAATATATGGTGCATCCGAAGGGGCAAAATTGCCTAGCCGGAGCAACATATGGTGCACCTTAGCCAAAGGAACGTAGAGTGCATCCTGACCAAAGAAACAGATGGTTCATCCCATCCAAAGGAACATATGGTGCATCCTAACCAAAGAAACAGATGGTTCATCCCATCCAAAGGAACATATGGTGCATCCTAACCAAAGGAACATATGGTGCATCCCAGCCAAAGGAACAGATGGTGCATCCCAGCCAAAGGAGCAGATGGTGCATCCCAGCCAAAGGAACAGATGGTGCATCCCAGCCAAAAGAACAGATGATTCATCCCATCCAAAGGAACATATGGTGCATCCCAGCCAAAAGAACAGATGGTTCATCCCAGCCAAAGGAACAGATGGTTCATCCCAGCCAAAGGAACATATGGTGCATCCTAACCAATGGAACGCATATTGCATCCTAGCCAATGGAACGTATGGTGCATCCTTACAGATGCAACAATGTCATGCATCAACGTAAAGACAAAGTTGAGTCTCCTGGGCCACAACCGCCGAGCACGTGACGGCCACACAGCCCAGCCCGGGGAAGAACATATAACAACAGAGGTTTTAGGGGTAATCTTTATGGCCGTCTGGCTCCCCTCACTTACTGCCAGCTTGGTTCAGTAACTTTTTCTTTCTTTTTCCTCCCATAACTTTTGTGCTAATTATGTTTTGAAACTTTAGGGAATAGTTCTTTTTTTTGTCTGTCTGTCTGTCTGTCTGGCTTTCTGTCTGTCTAGCTGGCTGTCTAGCTGGTTGCCATTATCTCTGTAGCTGTTGGTTTATGCTGGCATGCGAGGGCGTGGTGGGTCTTGTATGGGGCAGGAAGGAGTGGGGTCTTGGTTAATGCAAGGAGGCCTGGTTCTTGGATGGTGCTAGGAGGAGTGGGTCCTGGCTGATGCAAGGCAAGAATAGGGTGGGTCCTGGCTGATGCAAGGCAAGAATAGGGTGGGTCCTGGCTGATGCAAGGCAAGAATAGGGTGGGTCCTGGCTGATGCAAGGCAAGAATAGGGTGGGTCCTGGCTGATGCAAGGCAACAACAAGGTGGGTCCTGGCTGATGAAGGGAGGAATGGGGTCTTGGATGAAGCAAAGAGGTGTGGATCTTGAGTGATACAATTAAGGAGCTGTATATCTTGGCTGGCCTAAGGAGGCCTGGGTCTTGGCTCATGAAAGGAAGCTTAGGTCATATTCACACCAGAATCATGCATAGTTCACACATCTATCTGACGGCGAGAATCCATTCCAACACCATAAGACAAGACAACATGTCTATAGCTAAAAGAAGAAGCTACTATCAGAGTTGCGTGCCACGGGCCACACCTTCCTCTAAGGGCAAACAGAGGCCAACCAACAGGCCACATCCAGACATCAGGGGCGAGAAACTACATCTATTGTTGATCAGCGATGCACACAGGAAGAGTAGGCCTAGCCTGTACTTCCAAGCCCAACGGATCCGTGCAAGATGTATGGAGCAGTGTGAGGGTCTTGCCTGGCCTCCGACACTGTCTACCTCACCAGTGTAGGTCATGTCTGGCCACAGACACTGACTACCTCAACAGCATTCAAGGGGCAGCAGGAACCTCCTGAAAGCGACTCTGCAAAGGCCACCAGTATTCCAGCTGCCTGCCTGCTTGCCTGCCTACTACTGCTACTGCTGCAGGAGGAGGTGACGCACAGCCTCTTTATTCATAGGAAAAACATCATTGTTGATTGCGATACGGTCGTGTTATTGCGATATGGTCGCGTTATTGCGATACGGTCGTGTGGGCAGTTCAAGGGAAACTCATTTATACAAAACGAAGACACCACAGAACTTTGTATGATTATTCCCATGATCATTTTTCAATATTTCCTTGCAATTTACCCTTACAACATTTAGTCTCTATTTCTTCAAAAGGTTTACTTGCAACAGATACTGTTCATTATTTTCTTCTGTTTCGTCTCCATTTCGTTATCTTGGTTCCAGAGACAATCTCGAGGTTTCGATGCTTGAAAACAGACTTGATCTCACATCTTGTGTACTCAAGATTGAAGTGAAACTTTAACAACTTTCTGGCCAAACTGAAAAAAAAAATAATTGGATCGATGCCACACACAAACACACACCTTCAAGAAATATATCTTAAATCAAACTCCATCTGACCCAGGAAGTTGTGGTCAAATATGGAGTCGCTAGTGGGGAAAATATTGGCAGAGAAATTCACTTGATGGAGGGAAAATTCATTGAACAAGTCGTAATGTCTGCAGATGTGTCCAAAGCCCAATTTTCTATACTGTTAGCATTAGCGATTCTTTCTTTTTTTTTTTTGGAGGGGGGGTTGGATAATTCTGCTTCCCATTTTCTGTTGCCTCAAACTCAGACTGATCACCCTGTCAAGACTCAGGCGTTAATATATTGGGTTATAGACGTTCAGGAGGTAGGAGAAGAATGAGGAGGAGTAGGAGGAATAATTATGAGGAAGGGGAGAAGATGAGAGAAAAGTGAGGAGGGAGAAAGAGGGTTGGAGGGGAGGGAGAAGAAGAAGACGAAGGGGACAGAAGATGCAGGGGAAGAAAGATGGAGCACACTGGTGTTTACAAGGTGACAAAATGGAAGAGAGAGAGAGAGAGAGAGAGAGAGAGAGAGAGAGAGAGAGAGAGAGAGAGAGAGAGAGAGATCGTGGACGACCACCACTGTAACTTTGAAGTTTAATTAAAACCAGTGGAATGTTTGCTTTCCTGATTTGAATATGAAACACTGTCAACACGCCCTTGAGCGACCACCCCGATAGAACGGCCTACTTGTTGAGTGGAGGTCGTGTTGTGTGTAGAGAGACCGGGGGGGCGGGGGGGTTCACTGGCAGCAGGTTCTGTGGTTCACTTGACCAGGGGGAGACGGGGGAAGACGGTTCTCTGGCTACTGGCTCTGTGGATCTTTACCGTAAGAGAACCAGGGCAAAGAACTACAGAGAGAGAGAGAGAGAGAGAGAGAGAGAGAGAGAGAGAGAGAGAGAGAGAGAGAGAGAGAGAGAGAATAGATAGACAGATAGATTGATAGATAGACAGATAGATAGATAGATAGATAGGTAGGTAGATAAACAGATACACAAACACTAGGCTAAGTTATAGAGACGCATAGATATGAACAGATACTGTCTTACAAAGTCAAGAAATATTACTTCTCACATTACTTCTTTGCCTGTTGAGCACATATGTAATAATCCATTAACAGGACGATTAAAACATGTCATTTGTAACCCCATCCTTTCCCTTATCTTGTTGACCTCATTCATCCATGAAACGACCGTTTGCAACGACAGACAAATGTCGACCCTATTTACTTTCTTCCATGTGTCTCTTCCTATTGCCATTGGGATCAAAAAATAATATGCGCGTGCCAATCATTCACCCTCTGGTCATGAACAGGCCATTCCCCAATCATGAGTAATCTATACCCAAATCATTAGTCATTCATGCTGTAATCATGGGTGATTAATTCCCTAATCATGAATTATCCAATCCCTAATCAAGCATTGCTGAACCTGTTCCAACCTCATGAATGGGTTAGTGTAAAGCAGATCAATAATTGGAGTTTTATGGGGAGGGAGAGTTAGTATTTAATCATCGTCTCTCTCTCTCTCTCTCTCTCTCTCTCTCTCTCTCTCTCTCTCTCTCTCTCTCTCTCTCTCTCTCTCTCTACCCGCAGCGTGGGAAAGCGACACGGGTGTGTGTGTGTGTGTGTGTGTGTGTGTGTGTGTGTGTGTGTGTGTGTGTGTGTTCCATCCATCGATTCATTAACAAAACAAAGACCGTCCTAATTAGGCCCTGATTACTCTTGCCAGCTGGTGATCGCTCATTTAACCTGCCATTGTTCATTACGCTTGTCAACGTCATTTCTCCCACGTGCTATTCAGTGATTACAGAAAAGCTTTTTGTGTCACATGAGGATTATCTCTAATTATCTCTAATTATCTCTAATTATCTCTAATTATCTCATTTCATCTGTCAGTAAATGCAGATCGAGGCTTCTCTGCCATCTTATCTTTAGTATATAACTTTTTCTTGTCTTACTTATGGGAGAGATTTATACTCTGTTTTGGTATGTGAAAGTTTTTTTTATTAATTTCGAAGTTTTTCGTTTTTAATCTAACTTCCTTTGGCTGTCACGTGACGAATTCATCAACTGATCGGTCATGATGAACTCAACAAACAGCTGATTCAGGACAACGAACTCAACAGCTGATTCAGGACAACGAACTCAACAGCTGATTCAGAACAACGAACTCAACAGCTGATTCAGGACAACACACTCAACAGCTGATTCATCATCACCACGCACTCAACAGCTGATTCATCGCAACTGCTGACTTTATCCTCTTTTTTTCCCTATCGTAAAACACGAGAAGGTTACGAGGTCGTAACTTTACGGAACTGTGTTGTTAAGCAAACCTAACTTAACCTAACTTGACCATTATCAACCAGAGGTGAAGCTACCCTTTTGGCTAAGCCTTTCTCTAACTTACCTTAACTTAAAGAAAAACTTAATCTATATAGTCGTTCAGTCTAGCAGTTGACATAGCCGTTCAGTCTAGCAGTCGACTTGACTAGTGGCGTGATCGAAGTCGCATTGTGACGTCACTCTCCTTCAACGTGACTTTGCTTCTCTTCGATATTGACGTCATCCTTCCTTTGTCTTTTGATTGGTCCTGGTCGATGGGAAGGAGGCTGTGACGTCACTCCCCTCCCCACCCCTCTGCTGAGTCACTGCACTCATAATTCTCTCTCTCTCTCTCTCTCTCTCTCTCTCTCTCTCTCTCTCTCTCTCTCTCTCTCTCTCTCTCTCTCTCTCTCTCTCTCTCTCTCTCCTCTCATGACCATCCCCAACCACGTACCTAATCACCTCATACCTCCTCGTCTCACTCACAATCATATGGTCCCAGAAGAACCAATGCACGACTCCCCCATCCCTCCTCACCGCCCTCATCTTTGCTCACCTCACAACTCATGTCTTAATTGACCACCACCAGCCACAGAGTCAACACTTCGACACAGGAGGTGAAGCGAGGGTATCCAGTCACCCCTAACAGGCCACAGAACCAACATTCAGCAGGACCCGGCCCCCTGGAGTAAGAAAGGGAGGCACTCAATGGATCTGGTCCTCCTCTACCGCTCCACGTAGCCCATTCCGCTCAAACTCAGTGTCAGGACTCCTGAAGGAGGTGTAGAGTTGAGAGGCCTTCTCCTTTACCAGGATGGTTGTGGTATGATTGTAGCAGGAGGATGGAGTGGCAGGACCCCACCTCCTGCAGGAGGTTGGGTCTTCCTACCTCAGGTCAGTAGAAGAAGGACTGACACTGAACACATTAACGATTGGCTTAAGGAGACACAACCAATCCAGTAGTGGTGCTCCAGAAGAAGTTGAAGTCGCTCGCGGCTTCGTCAGCCAAAGAAACTAACCAGTCAGGATCCATCCCCACCTTCCTTCACGTCGGGTTCAGGGAAATCCCGACAGAACCGTTTCGTCTCTGGAATGGCCTCGCAAAGTTTTAAATTCCGGTGTTTTCGTAACTTTTCGGCCGCTGGCCGAGCTGTGAAGGTCATAAGAACGGCTGAGGGGGCAGAAGGTGTGGAGGACGAGAGCGAGCCACACACACACACACACACACACACACACACAAACATGGTGAAGATATGAGGCAGACAGCCAGGAACCTCATGACTCCCTCCTGCTCATCTCACACCTGCCACCGTCACCATCTGCCACATGCCTCACCTCCAGCACTCACATGCCTTACACTGTGGTAGTTGATATATTTACCTCTTACTCTCTTTTCATATCTACACCATCTGATTCCCTTAAGAGAGTTCTCAAGACTCAAGTATGCTATATTTACATTCTAGTGGAAACATTAGCCATCCCTAGGGTTTCCTTGTACGTCCACACGGCCTCAGAATCGTCCTGTCTGTCCACATTGACCTAAGATCACCCTCTCTATCTACACAGACCTAGGGACGCTCTTTCTATTTATGCAGCCCTAGAGATGCCCCACACAGACCCAAGGACGCCCCGTCTGTCCACACAGACTCAGGGACGTCTCGTGTGTCACACAGCCCCAGGGACGGTCCACACAGACCGAGGGACGCACCGTCTGTCCACACAGACCCAGGGACGTCCCGTCTGTCGACACAGATCGAGGGACACCCCGTCTGTCCACACAGACCCAGGGACGCCCCGTCTGTCCACACAGACCGAGGGACGTCCCGTCTGTCCACACAGACCAAGGATCTCTGCCACTGAAGTATCATTAAGTTAGTCTCGTGGCCAAGCTAAATTTTCCCTCTGTTAATTCCCAGTCTCCAGTGGCCTAGTTTTTGGAAGGCAGGAGACCGTAATGTTAGGGTATGTTTACCCTCCCTGGCCGAACACCAGCCAGCCATTGTTGCTGCCAAGGATACGGATGTGTAATATGTTATGATGTTTGGACGACACTCTCCCTGGAGAAGGGCTCTAGGGGGGGAAGTGGTGAATTGGTGGGGGTGAGGGACAAGTGCAGGGGATGGAGGAGTGAATGGCGTAGCTGGGCGGGTGGGAAAGGAGTGACAAGAAGGGAACGATGATTAAAGATTGAAAGAGGAATGATGGAATAAGAGTTAAAAGACTGAGATACGAGTAGGAAAGTGATGTGTAAACACAAGGCCGCAGCGTGCAAACAAACACACACACACACACTCACACGCACACACACAGGCTGGCTGAATTCACTAAATGGAACATTTCAGTGAAGAATAAGCAACAGATTATCGTTAAATTTAGCTCCGGGATGTTGGCAGTGCTCGACAACATGTTCTCTTATTCAACTGGAACCTCTGTTGTTGTACAGGAGACGGTTTATGCACTGCGTCATGGAATGTGCTCTTGTCGAAGGGGGTGAACTTGACCCGTTGGTTTGGTAGATGGCTTCAGGGGTTAGCAGCCCTCATCAAGGCTGAGTCTAATGTCACATCAGTTGACCATGGCATCATCAACTCTTTCCCTCTCTGTTCTTATGGTCCTGATGCTGAAGAAGACGCAGGGAAAGGAAGGAAGAGGGAAAGAAGAAAGGCCTAGAGAAAGAAGAAGAAAGACGTGGGTAATTCACTGTCTTCATTGTCAAGGATAAAGTAAAAAGTGTTCAGAAAACTGATTAAAATGAGAGGAACGAATTTAGATAAAGGCAACAATGGACACTGAGTCACTGTGCTATGAATGCCATAAGGAAGCGATACTGAAAGTCCGAGCTGTGAACACCTCGACCGATAACGTAATAAGACGGGCAACTTCATGTTTGTGACCGTAACCACCTCCTAATACATGATGCTGGTGATATCTAAGACATCAGACACTAACCCTCTAACGGCCACTGTCAGAAGTTCGGGTGACAGGATAAAGGCACGGCTTTATGTATACGAAAAGACCGTATGGATTTTAGAATCATAATTCGATTTTATCAGAGGATCACCTTAATGTATTTCTATGACATATAACAACTTTATCTGTGATGATACACTCTCCTGGTAGTCTTGTCGAGTTAAAAATCGAATCAATTAATGTGTGCGCTCGCTGTCTGCATAAAAAAAAAATCCAGACTCTAAATTAAATCTACGTGTTTGAGTGGAGAGGCTGCCTGACATTAACGAGATTATTATTCATTTACTGAATAAGAGCTTTTAAGTGTATGAGTCCTTTACCTCAGTGGACCACCTCGTCAAGTAGGTAGTTGAGAGGGAATGTGATTATGGGGTGTTTAATGTGTGTGTGGTG
>NC_092265.1:9578133-9610633 GCF_036320965.1 Panulirus ornatus | reverse complement strand
ATGAGGACGGCTGGGGAAGGTGAGAACGGCTGGGGAAGGTGAAGAAGGAAAGGGAAGACGAGGACATTAGGGGCGCCGAAGATGGCACATGGGAAGTTGAGGAGGGCAGAGTTAGATTAGGAAAAGTTGTGAGTGAGAGAGAGAGAGGGGGGGTTGTGAGACAGGGACTGATAGGAGGTTGTAAGTGTGAGAAAGAGAGAGAGTAGGTAAGGGAAAGATGGGAGGGGGTCTTGGGTTACCTATGGTCACAATCTCAAAGTTTCTTCAACAAACTGACGACGTAGACAGTAAACAGTTCCTCAAATGGTGTGGGGGTCAGAGCCACCAGACCACATAACATGAAATGAACCGAGAAATCCGCTGTAAAAGATGTAAATACAGACTTTCATTAGACCAGACTGGTCAATGAACGACATAAATGGAATGAGAACATGGTAAATACAGACAGGATACGAAAGTTTGATAAGTTGTATGAAAGAGAAGAGGAGAGAGATGGGGCCCAGACGAATGTAAAATTCCCTCACTCATATAGTTCAAATAGGTATCTAGAAATAGGTAAACCCGTAATAATGTAGACATTAAGAGAATGACTGGTGAATACGACGGCCTGCAGACGGACAGATGAAGACTCGAACAGGTTGGCGTTCATATTGCTCCCATGTTAACATCAAATGCGACACTAATATTATTGTTTACATTTTTGTGAAGCAGTGGAATGATGATATTACACTGTTAAGTTAAATGGGTCTACTGTAAACCCATTTTCAAAGATTGTAATTATTGAAAAATAGATCATATATATATATATATATATATATATATATATATATATATATATATATATATATATATATATATAGATGAGAAGCGTCGACTTGTTTGTTCACCGAGATGCCGGCGAGATATAGCCAAAAAGCACCAGTCTTTCCCACTGTACGCCAAGATTCTCGCCTTTATGGCGAGAAAAATTCGCCACATTCTCATTGGACCGTATCACTTGCACCCGATTTTTCCCCTTATCTTAGAATTCGTACGCGATCAAGGAACCCTTAACGCTTGATATATAAGTTGTTTACGACGGCTGTACCAACGAAAACGATTAGAATTAGAGACTCGCTGGAGAAAACAGCGGCTGGGTGGACCCCCTTCGACCTCATGGCTAACCTGTGAGTTGGGCGCATTGCGGACTGGCGCCGGGACAGATGCCAGGCACCGCCATCTGCCCCAGCTATATACATTATATATATCCATTTGTACTATCTGAAATTACATCCTGTAATGCCTCACATATCAGATATATTTTTCATAAGATATGGAAGAGTAAATGATATCGGTAACGTCAAGGGAGAAGGAAGAATAAGCTCCCAAAATGACAAACGCGAAAGAAAAACATGCAATAGTATGGCATAAAAAGCTTCGCCTTGGAATCTCCCGACGTTCCTTTAACATAATCCGCTCTTGGCAACTGTTCCTCGCCTGGCTTCGTTCGATTCCTTTCTCTCTGTGAGAGTTATCCCTTCCTTCCTTCCTTCCCTATCCGATTAAAATATCAATAATTCAAAACGATGTAAAAGGGTGAACGGAAGGGAATTGGAATTGATTTATATGACTGGATCCGATTTAAGAGCCGTCTGAATCTGATCTGATAAAACCTTGAAGGATCGTTCGGTAAGTTTTCCTCTTTGCTTTATTACAATCACGTTCGCGTAACCTCTCCCGAGTCTTATCTCAGTTGACACATTCGTTGACAGGTGTCTAAATCAGTCTTTACTAAGAAAGTCTACGTGTTTATAGGGAGAAAAGTATTATATATATATATATATATATATATATATATATATATATATATATATATATATATATATATATATATATATATACTGGGCATGACGGATATTGTGATATGCTGAGTCTATAGACATTGTTGATGTCCAGAAAGTGAACGAGAAAGCGTCACTCGTACATGCCTGGGGAGTGGAGTTTCAGGCAGGTTTATGTACAGTGGGGTGAGATTTTAAGACTGGGTTGGAAGGATTTTTTTTTTAGTGCTTATCGTGTTATATCTATGGGCATATGTTTAATGACTGTTCCGTTTGTTGGAGGAGAAGGAGGAGTCAATGAGTATAGACTGCTCAGGTGAGAGAAAAGATTAATTTGTTTGTTTCTACTTGAGATTTGGGGATTGGTTATGATGCAGCTTGGGTGAGAAGAGATCTAGTGCTATTGTATAGAACTGGGTGCCAAGCATATTGAAGTGAGAAGGTTGAATTTTTGTTTCATTATGCAGGAGCTGGGTATCTATAGTTGCTAGGCAGCCTGTGATTGTTCTGAGGTCCTTATTGTGTGTTTTGTAGTACTGTTACATTTACTGTTGATACGATGGATGACAAATCTGGTGAAACGTATTTTAAGATGGAGCGGGTGAATTACTTTTAAAGGATGCTAAGAGATCCTTTTCCTTTTCGAAAACAAATACCAGGAAGTGTTCTGAGGGTGTTTTGTTTGTTTACGGCCTTTGTTGAAGAAGTTCGTCTTGTGAGGAGTGAATTCCATGTGTGTCGTGATTACTAGTGTAGTCAAAGTTCTATTGGGAAATCATCGACTATATATACAACCGTTGGACCCCTAACTAGGAGCTGCAAGAGTAGGTTACACGCAGTATTTACAGGACTGTGTGGACGCCTTTGAAATGAAAAGATTTTGACGAGACTGTACTCCCTTTCGGGAACTGACAATGACACAGCCTTACCAGTGGTGTCTTTCCTCTCACGAGAGAGAGAGAGAGAGAGAGAGAGAGAGAGAGAGAGAGAGAGAGAGAGAGAGAAGAGAGAGAGAGAGAGAGAGAGAGAGAGAGAGAGAGAGAGAGAGAGAGAGAGAGAGAGAGCATATTAAATCCGGTAGAGTTACATGTCATCGCCGCCAGCGTAGACTTCAAAACAGATATTCTTTCATAAAGTTTTAATGCAAGACGAGAGTTATTTTCACTGAAGAACGATTGGAAATCTTTGACTTAGATACAGTTCTCTTAAAGAAGGATATATCATAAAATCGGTTCACGTTCTGTTTTTAACTCTCTATCTCATTTTCATGTTAAGCATCCTTCATTACCTTCAACTCATCTCTTTCTCTCCCCTTTCCTCTCTTCTATTCCATCCTTCTTCCACCAGCGTCCAATGCATCAGCTGAATGGCCCATTGAGTTTAAGAGCGTCACTGCTCTCTGGCTTGTGAGTGTTGGGAATGCACTTCACGACCGAACCCTGATCTAGTAGGGAGGGGGTCGTCCTCTCTCTCTCTCTCTCTCTCTCTCTCTCTCTCTCTCTCTCTCTCTCTCTCTCTCTCTCTCCAGTGTCTTTCACCACTAACGGGATCATACGAGTCTCTTTTTTGTGGCTTTCCTACCCTTAGCAAGTAGCAAGAACCCTGCCCCCCTTGAACACGAGAAAATATTATCAACATAGACGATAAGAGTTGACTCATAAGAGTCGTGAAAGTAATCATAATATCTGTGTCATAAGGGGGGAGAAGGGAGGTGAGGTTTACTCATGTCTCCCCCTGAGGGGATGAGTCTGTCTTGATGGGGGCTGGGTCATGTTACTTCCTACACGGGTGATGAGTCTGTCCTCAAAAGGCTGAGTCATTTTACCTCCCTATTAGAGAGAGAGAGAGAGAGAGAGAGAGAGAGAGAGAGAGAGAGAGAGAGAGAGAGAGAGAGAGAGAGAGAGAGAGAACCATATTCGGCTGTCCACATAGCCTCTGGTCCGTCTCCTGCCACATATCATTTCCCGTCTCAACACCTGCCCAAATCACTTTTGTAAACCAAGTCTAAGCCCATAAAACCCCCACAAGAGAGTCCCATCCTGGATACTGATAACTTCTATATACACAAGACGCAATGTCATTTCTTTTTCTCTCTCACACACGACTCCAGTTTCCCTGGGTCCTCGACTCGACCCCTTGAAAAAAAAAAAAAATAAGAACACGAACTATTTCTATCACGAAATGAAATCAGGAAAACGAACCAGTGAGATAAGGAGTCACTCAGCCCTCTCGCTCTACTCCAGGTCCATGTCAGACAAAAAGGTACACAAGGTCGGTATCATTAATAGCTGTAAAGGAAGGAGGAAATGGAATCTTTAGGTCTGGGGAGATAAGGTGGATATGCTATTACTTGTAATAGGAAAGCCGTTTCTCCATTCACGGGCGCAAGTAGATTAATTGTTAGTACTCCACGCAGCCAGACAGCTAGTAAGGGTTCGAATCCTCTATGTAGGGGGACATTATACAGAAGAGTTCAATCCTCTTTTGCTCATTGTTCAGCCAGGTGATTGGCTGTTCTGATCTGCTCGCGTATTAACAAACGATCGTGTGGTTTGAATGACCTGATTTATGTGTACATGATCATGTTCTCAAACGTGTCTTAGACAGGATTAGGACTGGTATAGTGATGCTGAGGTCAGCTGGTGATTATCAGGTCAACTAATGTCCAGCTCAGTTCATCATCAAGACAGCTCTACAGCGAACCACTACTGAGTTAGCTAACTAAATGATCAGCTGTTTATAATTGATCATAACTGAGTAATCTGATCACTTTGTCTACTGGTGACCGATCAGCTATTCAACTCGTCCTTAGTTAAGTTAAGTGGCAGAACCTTAACGAATCAAATAATCAGAAAGGAGAATAATCATCTAATCATTTATTGAAAAACGACTCAGCTAATGACCCACACAGATGATAAGGTACTTTAACTATCAATGATTCACCTTGTTAGCCTTTTAACTGATTGGCCAATCATACGACCAAAAACCAGGTAATGACTTAGTCACGCAATGATCACTTCAATTAATCACCTTATCAATGGATTAATGAGTCAGCTGATGCAAAAAAAAAAATCAGTTGATCATCCAGTCTGCTGATAAAAGAGATAATGAATCATCTAGTCAGCTGATAAAGGACTTAGCAGATAATGCTGCCAGCTGATAAAGGAAGCAGATACTTAGCCAGTCTGCAAACCTAAAGAATCAGCTGATTATCCAGTTAGGTAATTAATAGGTCAGCTGATCACCTAATCAGCTGATGACAGAGGGGAAAAAAGAAATATAAACCCATGATTGAAGATATATTGTCTTCAGATCTTTTTTAACGTTTCAAATGTTCTTTACTCTGGCCTATCAACACTGTATTTAGGTAGTTTCCTTACACTTATAGTCACCCTTATTAGCCTTAGCTATCAATCTCTACAGAGATAAATGCAATTCTCGAACAGCAAGCACTTCAAAAACAAATTTCAATATCCTTTAGCTTCTCTTGCATTCTTCGTCGAAGATAATCCACCTTTGTTCCTCAGCGTCCGTGTTCCAGCCGGTAAGAAGGATAATAATATATCAGAAGAGAAAGTTTATCATCCCGTTTATAACGGCAAGTATCATGACAGTTGCCAATTAGTTACTATATGAGAGTTTTATAAACGAGGAGATCTTCCCAAGTTTTACTTTATTTCCCTTCCATTCTTCGACGTCTTTTCGTATTACCAGCGCATCCTTGGAGGCGAGATTATCGCTTTATATCCCACGAACACGAAGAAATAACATGGGATTTTGGCCGCAATTAACTGCGAGGGAATATGTAAATGGCGTGACACTAGACTGTGTCTTGTAGCTGGACCAGACTGTATGTCTCATCCCCTGGTGCAAGGGGAGGGACATCGAGTGAGCCGGTTCTGGAGGAGGAGGAGACGTCTACTAGCTAGCTAGATTAAATGGGCCTGGAGAGTGTTTACGTATGATACGTGGAGCAACCACACACACACACACACACAACACCAACGGACAGAGAGAGAGAGAGAGAGAGAGAGAGAGAGAGAGAGAGAGAGAGAGATAGAGAGAGAGAGAGACAGGAAAACCCTCCAGAAGGAGACAAAGACATGGTTATCCCAAGAGAGTCGAGTCTTAAGCCTCCGCTCTGACTGCACGGGGAGCGTAAGTGACTGGCTGAAGATGGGGTAAAGACGTGGTATGTAAACAAGATTGAGAGAGACGTGACAACAGGAGCGTGAACCTCACCCTGCACACCACATCAAGAGTGATCACAAACACTAACTCCACAAGCCTTGAGTCTCACCACCAAGCAGACGTTACTGGGCCGCCAGGAACACTGCCCTGGATTTTCACCTTTTGTCTTGAGAGATTGTGATTGTTCCAGGCCTCTGGGTCGTCCCAAGCGTTGTTCCAGGCCTCTGGGTCGTCCCAAGCATTGTTCCAGGCCTCTGGGTCGTCTCAAGCATTGTTCCAGTCCTCTGGGTCGTCACAAGCATTGTTCCAGGCCTCTGGGTCTTCCTGAGAACTTTCCAGGCATTTGGGTCGTCCCCGAGATTGTCCAAGGTTCTGGATCATCTCAAGTATTGTTACCAGGCCTTTGGGTCGTCCCTGGAGACTATTTCAGGCTGGTGGTTTATCCCTAAAATTGTTCCAGGCCTGTAGGTCGTCCTGAAAATTGTTCTAGGGCTTTAGGTCGTCCTGGGTATCATCATTCCAGGCCTCTGGGTCGTACCAGAGATTGTTCTAGGCGTGTGGGTCGTCCCAAGTCACTCATTAATATTCCCAGCCATTAACCTAACCATGTAACTAATGGAACTACAGCCCGAGGCCCCCCCCCCCCCCCCCCACACACACCTGGATATGGCAGCTGGAGAGATCTGTCATCCCATACCCAGGCTTATCTTTTATCTGCCCTGCTCTGTGTGGGAATATGCTAAAGGCTGTGCAAAGCAAGCCTATCTTAACATGGAAATGGGGGTCGCTTTGCCCTGCCTCTTCTCAGGTAGGTTTTGTTTCGCTCATAACGACAACTAAACCCGTCTTACTCACGAGCCTTTGAGGACAACCGCTGAATTAAACGATCATTATGCAAATATATCAACTTCATTCACAGCTGGCGGAGAGGGAGAGATAATTAATGTATAGGCTCAGAGCTGGGGTTAAAGTCGAGTGGTTCCGTCTCGCCTTTGATCCCTCGTTACGTCCTCCAACTGAATCATTTCTCTCTGGCCATTATAATCACCAGGGCCCCTCTACTGTGGTAGTGGCTTCAACGACCATTTTGGCCTCGAGGATACTGCATAATTTTCACTGGTGTACACTATATGTGTAAATTATTCTCTATGTTGTAGAAGAAGAAAAAAGTCTTTCACCATCACATAAGGTTTTCAGAAATGGTATAGACTACACCAACAGATTACATTCAGTGGCAAAACATGAGGGCCTGTGTACGTGTATTGTGCTCTCAGGATTCTTTGTTGATATCAAGCAAAGACACGACGTAAAGAAAACGCGAGTGAGTCCGTCCTCCCCTAGAAGGAACCCAGACGGTGACACTTCTTTGGTTCTGGATACTGGAAGATTCCAGGACTCATCACCAGCCGACAAGCAAGACTAAACATCACAACCATCTGTACGAAACAAGACTAAATATGACAACCATCTGTATGGAAACAAGACTAAATATGACAACCATCTGTACGAAACAAGACTAAATATGACAACCATCTGTATGGAAACAAGACTAAATATGACAACCATCTGTATGGAAACAAGACTAAATATGACAACCATCTGTATGGAAACAAGACCAAATATGACAACCATCTGTATGGAAACAAGACTGAATATGACAACCATCTGTATGGAAACAAGACTAAATATGACAACCATCTGTATGGAAACCAATGTATAATTTAAGCTGATCTCTATAATCAATCCAGTTGGTCGGAGTAAACTAGACAGATAATGTGAAAAAACGAAGAAGTAACAGTAAGGAAGATTAGAGAGATGGAAGCATCAGTGGTTATCATGATGGAGTGTGGTAGTGTTTAGCAGTCCACGATGATCAGTAGTTAGCCATATATGTGACTCACGAGTCATCACAAGAGGTCAAAACGGGTCACAGAGGTCAAGACAGCCTCTCGTACAATGACCATATCCATCCTCGCCCGCCACGTCTGCTCCTCCTCCCGCCCTCCCTCCTCACGCAACCAGACTTCCTCCCGGTTCATAATCCTAACCCTGAGCTTGTGATGGCGGGAAGATTTATCTCCCTGTGCCCGCCGCTAGCTTGCAGTAATTCCCGTTATATATTCCGCTAAGGAGAGTATTATTACGTTCTAACTTGGACAGAACGGTCGTTAGATACGCGTCGGGTAGCGTCGCTCCCGTGTCTCAGGGACCAGCAACCCAGACCAGCGTCGCCTTCAAGGTCTCAGTGTGTCCTGCCTCCCTCGGCGTACCATCCTTCAGACCATCCCACACATCTAGGTATGGTAGAGAGGAGGAGGAGGAGGAGGAGGAGGAGGAGGAGGAGGAGGAGAAGGTAGTAGGAATAATGGCACGGCTAGATTTTCTAAGACCCTTGTAAACCGATGTTTTTTTTTTTTTTTTGCTTTTTATCTTTTATCTAAGCTTTATCTTGAAGATAAGATATTATGGTCAATGTAGATTCCTGGTTTTATGGGCTGTAGATGACTGAAAGAGGAAGAGACCAACAGAGACCACTGGGGGCAGATGGTTCAAAGAGGAACTGACCAACAGAAACCACTAGGGCAAATGATTCCAAGAGGAACAGACCACCAGAGACCACTGGGGCAAATGATTCCAAGAGGAACAGACCAAAAGAGACCACTGGGGCAGATGATTCAAAGAGGAACAGACCAACAGAGACCACTGTAACTGGTGCCAACGAGAAACGAACAGTGATGACAAGACCTTCGGCATACAAAAGCGGTATAAGTAGACAGACGATAGAATCCGGTGACGGTAAAATGAACACACACACACACACACACACACACACACACACGTCTCTCTCTCTCTCTCTCTCTCTCTCTCTCTCTCTCTCTCTCTCTCTCTCTCTCTCTCTCTCTCTCTCTCTGATACACCCAGAGGAGCAACAAGCAGCACCAGCAGGAGGAGGAGGAGGTCGTGGGCAGCAGTGAGTCAGGAACTAAGACCCGGGATCAAGGACTCGGGGGTCCCCACACACCAACTTCTTCAGCCTTTAGTCCTCCTGCTGCCCTTCCCTCCACCCAGGCTCTCCCTCCCTCCAACCCAGGCCCTCCCTTCCTCAAACCCTCCCTTCCCCCCTTCTCCTCCAACCACGTGGGCCTCGATGCCTCCCCCCCCCCTTCCACCGACCCCCACCCCTCCTCCAACCACGTGGACCTGGGGGAGGCTGGACGGGGAACAGGAAAGGGGGGAAAAAAAGATATGTAAACATTTGAATACATTAGTCAGCAGGAAAAAGAAGTGAATAATTGAAAAGCCAAACAAATAGAATATTGATGAAGGGAGGAGAATGGTGAAGAACCACACACACACACACACACACACACACACACACACACACACACACACAGGCTCAAGAAATAGGGAAACACGAGTGTCAAACTTCTCTTCCCCCCTTTCCCCCCACTCCTTCATCCCACAGTATAAAAAAAAAAAGTAGGTAGTTAACAAAATAGGTAACTACTCACACACCAGCTGCCACCTAACCTAACCTAGTATTCGTGGGGTGAGTCGTGAGTTCGTAGTATTCGTGGGGTGAGTCGTGATGGGTCGGGATGGTGTCTCAAAATAATCTCGTTATCGTCCTTGAAGAAGAGTGAACAAAATTTGCAACAAAGAAAGTCTATAAATAGGAGGCTGTTCTTCATGTTAAGGTTCTGCAGAATTCAGTTTCTCTTCTTTTTATTTTTCTAAAAGATCTGCAACATTCAGTTCTTCGATCTTAAAGTTCCACAAAGTTCAGCTCTTCGTCTTCGAATCAGGCAGACTGCACACCTTGAGAGAGAGAGAGAGAGAGAGACAGAAGAGAGAGAGAGAGAGAGAGAGAGAGAGAGAGAGAGAGAGAGAGAGAGAGAGAGAGAGAGAGAGAGAGAGAGACCCCACCACCACACTGACCTAAGACTCCCATTGTCTCTAGACCCGACTAACACGGAAGGAGGAGACGCCATGAATGACCAGTTGCATGACTGTCTCTGACCTACCTACCCCCCCAGACTGATCCCATGGCATGAGCTCTGCCAGTCATGCACGTACGGCAGCATGCAACACACAAATAACGCGGGGTCTGACCCCACCTCCCCTCCAGCGTTAGACCCCCCTTGATGAACGGGAAGACGGGAAGACGCCAGCGGGAAGGAATCCACCTTTTGTACACAAGAGTTTTACTTCATTCTTGATCTCTTTCTCTGATTTATTCATCTTCTCTTTCGAGGCTCATTTATCCAGTCAACCTCCAGTATAAAGTGGTTCGTTAAGTCAACCTCCAGTATAAAGTGGTTCGTTAAGTCAACCTCCAGTATAAAGTGGTTCGTTAAGTCAACCTCCAGTATAAAGTGGTTCGTTAAGTCAACCTCCAGTATAAAGTGGTTCGTTAAGTCAACCTCCATTATAAAGTGGTTCGTTAAGTCAACCTCCAGTATAAAGTGGTTCGTTAATGCGGACGTTACTATCCATCTCTAATCCTTGGCTCTGTACAAAGCGTGATATCCGGACCTACTTGAAATGCGAGGGTACGCTTGAACAAGACGGTTCTAGTAGCACTAGTAGCGCGGCATTGGAGTGAGAAGACGGTACGATAGGGTCATGACCCTTAACCTGGCTGATAAATGGTTATAGGTCAAACAGAAGACCATTATATACTCAAGGGAATTTACTGCTGTGTTCAAGGGTCGTATATGTAACTATACCTTTATATGTACCTTTCCGTCATATATACCTCTCTACCGTCATGTGTACTCTTCGACATGTACCTCCGACATCGCGTTTCCCTCCCTACGTAGACAAGCAACACTCCAGGATCAAGACTGTATACTTCCACATTCATTAAATGATTATTCACGTCTCTCAATGTGCTTAACGTGTTTCATATTGTACTAACGTTAAATCAGCGTACACTCTACCGAAACACAACACCCCAGAGTGTTTTGAGTGGCTCCACCAGGAGAAGGGAAGGTCCAAAGGTAATAAAAACGATGCTAGATCATATAGCGAGTGTATCGTTGAACCTGGGAGATCACAGGGATTGGTACTGGAAAGATAAATGGCTAACTAAAGCAACAGGAACACTTGTTAACGTCAACGATATCTTTCTAAAAAAAAAATATTTCGATGGAACTTCAAGAATTTCTTCCACTGATTCCTAGACTCTAGGAATTCTTCCTTTTTTTTTCTCTCTCTCTCTCTCTCTCTCTCTCTCTCTCTCTCTCTCTCTCTCTCTCTCTCTCTCTCTCTGACCGACAAACTATAGGATTCTTTTTACTGGCCAAAATGGTAAAGGTAATCATGTCTTATGTCATCTGTGAAGAAAGGTAAATAGAATGATATAATGAGCTCCCTCAGGTGTTTGTAAACCTGGCTGGCAATGGCAGAATGGTTATAGGAAGAGATGACACAAGATAGTTTCAAGGTTTTGCTGGTCGAGGGATAGTGACTGTATCATAACGGTTAATCCTCGAGTTGTTAGTATTCACGAAAAACAAAAAAATCTATAGGAAGCGGCAGCCAGACGATAGGGTGGTGGTAAGGACACACACAATGACAGATCACGACAGCACCGGCCAAAATACTACATGCAGCAGAGACAGAAGGCGAAATCATTTGCAGGCAAAGAGGAATGGATGGGGGAAGAGGTAATACTTGGAGAATTCATGAGATGGAAGGCATTACATTCCAGTCTGGTTAATAGAGAGGTGGAGGAAGAGCCAGCCCGAGATACGTGAACAATACTATATACACTGGGGCGAATAAGACCCTTGTGGATATTGAAATGGCTGCTGGCAAGAGATATAATTAGAGACACCCATACACCATCGCCAGCTTTTGGGAAGCGGATTTAGTAATGTGGATTACGTGGGGTTTCCAGAATAGAGTGGAGGGTATGGTTATGCCCTGCAGGTTTATGTTATTGCAGGGATGAATTGTGGTGTTTTGAAATTGAGCAGAGGGGAACGAGTAGCATTTAGAAAGAGATATACGTAGATATTACGTTTTAGCACCATTGAATTTAGCCAGGTTTCTGCATTCGCCGATCCGAAATATTGCACAGGTTCGGGATTAAGAGAGGGGGATGTGTTCAACTGGAGAAAAAAATCGAATGCGAGAGTGAGGAGAAGAGGAGGAGAAATGAGTAGGCAGAGTGGAACCATCAGTCTTATAGAGTAAATAGGTTGAAATGGTGAAGAGAAAGGATCATTTATGGAAAGGAAAAAGAGTGGATGATAGGACAGAGCCCTGAGGGACACTCCTCTTGATAGAATAAGACGAAGGAGGTGGGCGGATGGAAGTCGCTCCTCAATGACTCATAAAATGGACCGAGTTGTAAAGAAGCGAGTTACTGAGGAACAGAATGGAGCAGCAGAGAAACTAAAAAAAAAGAAGGAGTTTGGAAAGCAGAGATTTATGCTTTACCCTGTCAAACGCTTTGGAGATGTTGAGAGCTACAGTGACGGATGTGAGAATCATCCCAACTGATTGGAGATCAGATAGAATGACAAGATGATCAGAAAGGGTGAAGTGTCACGTCGACCAAGATGACTTTCTACTCGAACGTGATGGTGAACCTCCTTTCATTCTGCTCTCTCCCAATCTGAACCCTCCCCATCACGTAATTCCTCTCCCAGTTTAGATTCACCCCTGTTGGTGATCCCTCTCCCAGCCTGGACGGCTCCCAAATTAGCTCCCCTCAAATTAGCCAATGCACTTGAAATGGCTTTGATTGGACATGCCACTTGAGCTGATTTGCATCTCATTATGCAAGGTTAGTGACGGTTGTCGTACTTGGCTGTATAGGAGCCAGGGGCAGGAGCGAGGGAGGAATGAGGACGGCAGTGAGGGAGGGAGGAATGAGGACGGCAGTGAGGGAGGGAGGAATGAGGAGAATGAATGGGGGCATCAGTGAGGGAAGGGTGAGAAGAGAGGAAGAAGAGAGAGGGTTGCCAGAAGGTAATGGAGGGGAAGGAAATGGGAGTGAAGGGAAGGGAAGGGAAGAGGAGTAACAGGAAGGAAGAGTGAAGGACGCACAGAGTGAGGGATGAGGTAGGGGAATGGAGCAGAAGGAGAAAGAAAGATTAAGGAGTGAAGGGCTAAAGGAGGAGGGGAAAGAGTGAAGAGTGAGGTAGGGGAATGAAGAAGGAAGAGAAGGGGAGATAGAGTAATGAGTAAATGGCTTAAAGGAGGATCGAAATGAGTGAACGATGAGGTAGGGGAATAAAGGAGGAAGAAAAGAGAGAGGGGTGAGGGGCAGTAGAGGAAAAGAAAAAGAAGGAGATAGAGTGAGTTTTGGAAGGAAATACGTCTTGAATAGTAATGGTGGGGTTAGATGGGCAGTTATGGCGAACGGAAGTGATTATGGTAATAGATGTGGTATGGTAGATATGGTGATGGTTGTGTGTGTGTGTGTGTGTGTGTGTGTGTGTGTGTGTGTGTGTGTGTGTATGTGTGTGTGTGTGTGTGTGTGTGTGTGTGTGTGTGTGTGTGTGTGGCGACAGGTTATGCCGTGGTAATGGATGTGTATGGCTTTGTATTGGATGTTTGCGTTAGCGGGATATATTCGATTGCAGTGTGTGTGTGTGTGTGTGTGTGTGTGTGTGTGTGTGTGTGTGTGTGTGTGTGGCAATAAATAAGTCGTGATGTTAACGTGTGTACATTATTGTTACATGTTAATCTTGTGAGGTAGGATGGTAATGCCTTCTGAGTGTTACTGTTTGATATGATGGTATCTGAGAGTACAGTATGGGTAGTACGGTGTTAATCAATGTAGTTAATGTAGTTACTGTGATAAAAGTAGTAGTAGTAGTAGTAGTAGTAGTAGTTGTAGTAGTAGTAGCAGTAAATCTGTTGTAGCTGTAGTAGCATCAGCTGTTTCTGTCTCGTAGTTAATATGAAAACTGTAACAGGTTACGTCGAAGGATAGGATATTACTAACAGAATCTTCCTCCTTTCCACAGGGATTCTAGGATATTCGAGTCATCACCTTACAGGAACGACGAGTGAGAGACGGATCATCATCCAACACGAACGACTGAGAGACGGATCATCATCCTACACGAACGAGTGAGAGATGGATCATCATCCTACATGAACGACTGAGAGACGGATCATCATCCTACACGAACGAGTGAGAGACGGATCATCATCCTACACGAACGACTGAGAGACGGATCATCATCATACACGAACGAGTGAGAGACGAACGCTGGCACACGAAACGTATTCAAAGAGAGAGAACGAATGTATTCGCCCTCTCACTAACGTTGAACATTTCCTCGATTTACACGAACGACCAAATTGACGCATCATCAGCTAGCACGAACAAGAGAACGAAAAAGGAAACTTCACGAACGGTGGATATCACTTCGAGCCATACAATCTTCGAAGAGGTTATTCACTATGACCCAGTGAAGGACAAGTTGGTAGGGAAGACGTGTGAGGGAGAACTGAGATAAATGGGTGAACTGCTTCTCAAGATGAATCCATATCAATATCATACGTTAGATTATCTCGAGACATTTATACATCTCTGTCTCCTTCCCCACGCCTCTACTTACCCAGCAACTGGTGGAACGCTATCGGGGCAGCGGTCAATGGTGTGTGTGTGTGTGTGTGGAGAGAGAGAGAGAGAGAGAGAGAGAGAGAGAGAGAGAGAGAGAGAGAGAGAGAGAGAGAGAGAGAGAAAGGGGCGGTGATGCTCTTGTTGTGGGATCCCCGGCCTCTTGCGGCGGCTCAGTGGGAGTCGAGAGGTGTCTGATCCCACTCGGGCGAGGCTCACCTGGCATCATTCCTGCCACTGTTGCCCATTACCCTAAAACGAAGTCAGAAAATTATTGTAATTATATTTTCTTTCCTGGATTTTTTTCTATTTTTCTTTTTTCTTTTTGGCATCACAAATCTGATGCTGAAATGAGATTTCTCAATATTGTATGATGTGTGATATATCCGTATGCAAAAGTCTATTGTTAAAAAAAAACCAGGCCTCATTTTCATATATGCTGATGCCATGATATATCTGAACTCTGTTAACAGATGATATACTTTCAGTCGTTGAACTTCAGACTCGTTTACCTTCGAAGTTAGTTAGATGGATATCTTTTTACTAGCATATTCTTAAAACAATGTGAAACATGAATTTTGATATATTATTGAAACGTTCATGATCTACTATCTAATCGACCCCAAGGCTCCTTTTATGTTGGAGGGTAAAACCCGCAGCGCTTGGGAAGTCATTCACGTCCATCTGCCGAACCAAAGATCAAGTTGTGTGGTAATATTGTGTATTTGGCGTGATATAGTAGATTGCAGGGCCAGTCGAGAAGCATGTGTTTGATGTCTTCAGTGTGGTGGCATGAGGAGTCCTAATGTGGAAGACGAAAATATGACTTAAATTTGCCGTGGGAGTGTGGTTTCAGGTGTGTGGTGGGATGGAGTTCAAGATTGGGTTGGGCTGGGAGGGCAATTCTTCCGTGTTTATAGAATCTATCTAATGTGAACATGTTTTTTAAATGTGGTGTTTGTTGGAGGTGTGTGTGTGGGGGGGAGGTTGTTTAAGTGTGAGCACAAGTGGCTGAGGTGTGAGTCAAGGATGAACACATTTCATTTCTGTGTGAAGGTTGGCTTCAGTCGACATCATCTATCAATTCCCCATTTGCCTGCTCGAGCTCTCCTCCTGCCTTCCCTCCAGCTTTCACAATGCCTACTCTATAGACAAACCAGTTCCTCATCCATGCACCGAAGTGGTGGTCATGCACAGAGCACCTTTTCCCCCACCCCACCTTTTCTCCCCCTCTCTTTGATGACCTACTGCTGGTAGTGTGCACCTCGGCCTCTTCCTCCCAGACTCCGACTCCTCCCGCGCCTCCATAGAGGCTTGTGGGACGAGTCTCGTGGAAAGTGAGAGACACAGGCATCACATTGTACCTTCGTCGCCAACATCTTGTTTAGATTTTCTTAATTAAGATCTTCCTCGTTGCTTAGATTTTCCCACGTCAGGCACTTCATGTTTTGTGATAAAATCACAGCGTTCTCGTCTATTTGCTTCCTGCACTTTTTTCCTCAGGTCACGGCCTTTGGCGAGACAACAGAGTCAGAAATCAAGACCTAAATACGTTCATCAGAACCTCTCCGGAACTCATTCTTGATCACCTCGTCTTACTATAAAATATCCTGGGCGGGTTAAAAGTGTCAGAGGATGAGGAAAGGTAATGATGCTCCGGCTTCTAAGGACCACAGCCACCATCACCACCAGCAGGAGGAGGAGGAGGAGACTAAAGAAGGAAGGTTTATACAAGGCAACACCCAAGGCGGCGATGCAGGCAATATTAAGACTACATAACTTACAGGCACTCAATAAGCGTCATTACTGAGGAAGAACTGCTTCATCCCCGCCCGGAGTCTCCCGCCATTAATGACCAATAAATATGACCAGTATTAAGCTATCGGAAGATAAAGTCAATAACTGATATATTACGATGTTCTCGTATTAAGGCGAGGAAAACTCTGGGCGGCCTGGGAAGGTACGATCGTAAAAGTTGTACCTTTGAGTATATCTTGATTTTGTGCGTCGGTATACTTTCGTCTCTGTGCTTACTGAGGCTCCGCTGGACACGAACATCCTGAAATATGTCTGGGTTGTGGATGGTGTAATGAACCTTAAGGTTAAAGGTCATTAAGGGACTGGATGTCATTCTTCCTCTTAGGTCACGGTCTTTTAAGAGACTAGAACAAAACAGTATTGTTGTTCCTCCGTCCTGTATTTTGTAGTCTATTGTTCTCTTTTGTAGTCTTCCTGCACCACCACCTCCATTCTCTGAGCTCCTCTCCCTGTACGTATCAACCAAGATGGAACCAAGTGAGCAGTCCCATACCAGCTATCTACTCCTCCTCCTCCTCCTCCTCCTCCTCCAGGCATGTGATGTAACACAGTCGAGCAACTTGCCACTTCCATCAGGCCTCCAGAGCTGGGGGTTCTCATTCCCCTGGGCAGTTGGCAGAGGCAGGACTTCTTGACGTGATATGAGAACCTCTGTGCCTGGCGTAGTACCTTCCTGCAGAAACTCCTGCAGTTTTAAGACTGTGTGTCGTACTGGTCTGCCAGCCACTCCTCTGCCGCAGATACATAGGTACTCGAAGTATCCTCGGGTTAAAAGACGAAGCCCCCATATTAGGTTGGAGTCAGTGTGGGGCTAATACGAGCGTCGAGGGATGAATTCAGGTCGACAAGTAAGATTTTCTTTGATGAGGGGAAGGAATTGGTGATATAAATCAAGAGATTAGGGAAATTAAGAGATTGGGGTCAATAACATCTTGTAGAAAGTATCTGATTAAGGCGAACAGCGAACAGATTAGACAAGGTGGTAGATTTGGGTACACACATTAAGAAAAGACAGCAGATTAGAGCACACAGAGGACAGTAAGTATAGCAGGTCTAACAAATAATAATTTGGAAAAGAAACAGGTTAAGATGACGAAAAATTTCTAAAAGAAAGAGAAGATCTGCTCACCAGAACAAGAGGCAACATATGTGACAGACTACCAGACCAGGAGGGACGGTATTAGCCACATTGAGGGTATATATATGACACACAACATGATGGATCTTATGTAAATTTAGCAAGACTGTCCTGTTCTTGGGTGTAAGATGGTTTGTGGCTGATATGTGAGTTGTACGTCATGAGTATGTCTGTGAGTTCTATGGACGGAAGAAGAATGTTTATGGTTTAGGTTAGAAGTGCTTCACGCGATGGCTTTACACATGTATGTGCTTATACCACACAACACGAGAAGACGGACACTCGCATATCCCAGACACGAATCCACATATAATAACACATCACATGTGTTGGTGGAGACCGACCGACGCATCATAAGTATAGATTAATAAAGTTATTTTTAACAGAAGTTTGATGTGATGCGCTAGTCATGTTTTCAGAATACTTGTGTGTGTGTGTGTGTGTGTGTGTGTGTGTGTGTGTGTGTGTGTGTGTGTGTGTAAGACAGACAACGTCTCCGCTAAGCAATCAACTGGATTTCCAGTTCGCCGGCGAAGACCCAAGCCGCATTTCCGCCCTACCAAGACAAGAACCTCCAGGCTGTGGAATCTGAAACCTGAGTATGTTTTATGCCGCCCACTGTCAACTCAAAATCCACCTTTCTGGGAGTGGTGTATGCGATCCAAATTCCCATAAGCACTCCATCCACTCCTTTGTAAATAAAACTCAGCTCTATGGCCTATAGGAATACGAGCCGAATTCTCGTCCAGATATTTGCACTCCAGCGCCATCTGTCCACTCACTGGTCGGCTCCCTGTCCACAAATTAATCAAATCACACTTCTGAACGAGAGGGAGTATAATCAATAATCGGCCTTGTGTCTATCAGTCGAATAGGGCGAGAATCCTGCGGAGGAAAGCGGACTTATCGTCCTTACACCGACCCAGCGACACAGAAGCGTCGTCAGCCTCTGCTGAATCATTTCGCAGAATACAAACAAAAAGTGATTAGTGAGAAAGTGGACCTTCCGGATGGTTGTCAGAAGGATCAGTCTCGCGTGTCGTCCAGCACTTGCTTGTCAGTTATACACTGGTTTTGGTTAAAGGCATAGGCTCTCTCTCTCTCTCTCTCTCTCTCTCTCTCTCTCTCTCTCTCTCTCTCTCTCTCTCTCTCTCTCTCTCGTATCAAAAAGGGTGGGAGAGTGGGAGAGTAGACGATATGCTCCACTGTCATACCTCTTGTAGCCGTAAATGGGTAATACCAGCAACAGTGGCAATTGTAGTAGTGGTAGTAGAAGCAGCAGAAGTAGTAGTAGTAGTAGTACTAGTAGTAGTAGTAGTAGTAGTAGTAGTAGTAGTAGTAGTAGTAGTAGTAGTAGAAACTACAACTCTGTTAGCATTCGGGGTAACAGGAGCAATGTTATTAACAGCAGTAGTTTCAATTGTGGTGGTGGCTGTGGTGGTGGTGGTGGTGGTAGCTGTGGTGGTGATGGTGGGTGGCTGTGGTGGTTGTGATAGTGGCTGTGGTAGTGGTCACAATAATGGTACAAACTACGTCTGAAGAACAAGACCGCTGATAAAATCAAGGTCATAGATCACATCCATCCACCACACAACCTCACCCCCAAACAACCAGGGAACCACACCACAACATGACAGCCACAGGTTATACCAACAACGCCACCAGAGGTGAGCCCAGGGTGAAGGAGGCGACAACGCTTGTCCCTCGCTATGACCCTCTGCGCTCAAGGGACGCCCCAGGACAGGTCCTCGGGGCCATAAAGCTATTTATCTCCCTTCACCCCGAGGCACGTGAAGAGGGAGAGGAGGAGGAGAAGGACGAGGAGGTGGTGGAGAAGTATGGATGGTGGAAGAGGAGGAAGAGGAGAAGTATGGGTATAGATGGAGAGGAGTATCTGGAGTCACAGGGAGTGGTAAGGCAAGTCTCTAGGGAAAAGAGAGAGGGGAAGGAGACAGGGAGAAAATAGGACGAGGCGAAGCTTATGAACGTCTCAGCGAAGTAAGCTAGGGAGAGGCAAGACACAAGGGGAAGGTCGAAGAACTCTGAGAGTCAGCAGGCCACTTGGTCAACCTGACGATGTCGAAGATGATGTGAGAAATTCTATCACAGAAAACATCGAGTAATATTGTCCCCCATAGTTGTGCAGGCGGCAACACAAGAGGAGCTTTTGGATATGATACGCACAATTTGTATGGTTCCTGACTCATTCGCTTTTTACCTATGAGGTTAGCATTCTCTGAAGAGATAGATGGGGAGAGCACAGGAGAAATAATAAACGCAAGAGAGAATATGGAAAATATGATACAAATTAGAATCGCATGATTAAAATGGTATCAGCTGACATATATACACATACATGTGGCCTTTATTGTCTTTTCCTAGCGCTACCTCGCGCGCGCGCGCGAGGGGAGGGAGTGAGGGTGCTGTTTCACGTGTGGTGGGGTGGCGACGGGAACGGATGAAGGCAGCAAATATGAATATGTACATGTGTATATATGTATATGTCTGTTCATGTATATGTATGTATACGTTGAAATGTATAGGTATGTATATGTGCGTGTGTAGGTGTTTACGTATATGCATGTGTCTATGGGTGGGTTGGGCCATTCTTTCGACGGTTTCCTTGCGCTACCTCGCTAACGCGGGAGACAGCGACTAAGTACAATGAAATAAATGTGAAATATATATATATATATATATATATATATATATATATATATATATATATATATATATACAGAACAGAAAGGGAAATATGAAGAATAATGTTGGTCAGAGAGGTGGAGGAGGAGGAGGGTTTTGGAAGGGTACTTTCCTCCTGGGAATAATAGATAAAGTGTTGGGGGGTTGTGGTGGATGGCAGGGTATCGCAGAAGTCTTTGAACTGCCCCTGCCTGGCCCGGACGTAGTGCAAACACTGACCTCCCAGCCTGTGCTGTACGCTGCACGCACGGCGAGATAAGCCTTGAGGCCCAAGGACCTGTGTACTGGGCGGTTTGAACAGGGTGAAGTGATAAGGAGCAGCGGGAGTGAGGGGCGGCTTGGGGGGAGGGAAGGGAGAGAGAGAGAGAGAGAGAGAGAGAGAGAGAGAGAGAGAGAGAGAGAGAGAGAGTGAGACTCCTGTCTACATGGCCGCTCACCGTCGGTAAATGAATCCATTACTCGTTGCCGTGCTGTATCATAGATCTGTGACCGGCTGTTATCTATCAACCTGTGTGATGTATGGGGGGCGTACTGTGTGTGTGTGTGTGTGTGTGTGTGTGTGTGTGTGTGTGTGGACTTCGGTTTTTTTTTTGTTTTCTTCATTACTTTTTCGGTTTTGTTAAGAAATTACTGATCAAATGTCCCTCTGCAAACACGGATCCCTTACAAATAATTACTTCAAGGAAAGAATTAGCGAAGGAACAGTTAATCATTCATCCTTCAACACTTGTACTGACTTTTCTCGCTTCTAGCGATGGGAATGTCTCTTCATTTTCCTTCTCTCTTCTTCTACCCCTTCTTTGCCCCCTTCACCTCCGCCCCATCACCGCCCATTCAATCCTCCCAGCTCAACAACACAACTCCCTCACTGAATAATGAATAAAGAAAATGTAAGCCTGTCCTTCTTTCATCTCAGTTCTCATTCATTTCCCCAATCCACCTCTCTCCTATCACCCACTCCTCTCCTCTCTCGTCACCCCTCCTCCCATACTTTCCCCCTTCATCCCCTCCCTAAATGCAGTTGACGGCCGTAGAAAGAGGGAACAGGACCGGACGGCTCATTATTGCTTACTCGACGGACGTAGGAACAAAAGAAGGGTTCCTGTCCTGTCATCGTCGACCGGGGCGCCCCAGGCCCCACAGAAGTGCAGGTGGGGTGGGAGCGAGGGGGGGAGAAGCGTCCGGATGCCTGGGGTTTATCCCCGGTGGGGAGAAACTGCTGGGTTGTTCTTCCTCCGGCCTAGATCGTCGGCTACTCTGGCTGATATTGCTATTGGACATACTGTAAACACCTGTTTAGCGTAACGTTTCTGTATAGAAGGGTGAGGGAAATCTACGCTCGTAAGCTTCCACCTCATGTTCTTGCCTTTCTGTCAGAAAGACTGACATGACGTTAACTGATGTGTTTACGTCTCTGGTGCTAAAATAACGCCTCCTCACATCCCTCATTATGCAGTTTTCTTTACCTACTTTACAATCATGCCTTCCTTGTTTTGGGTTCCCTTCTGATTTCAGAGAACTGCTAGAGTGTGTGTGCGTGTCTGTGTGTGTGTGTGTGTGTGTGTGTGTGTGTGTGTGTGTGTGTGTGTGTGTGTGTGACTCTGTGGCTTGCATGTGTGTAATGATCAGGCGTGAAGCTGTGCGTCCCGCGGCACACCAACAGCTCATGTAATTACAGAGCCGCCAGCCGGGCAAGCAGACAGCGTAACGCATTAAAAGATCTCCAACACGTCTGTTCCTTTGTCAGTTGTGCCATGTGTGGGAGATATATATTCTTTTCTTGTTTATTTTCTGAAAACCATCACGAATATCAGTTCTCTTCAAATAAACGTAAGAAATCAAAATGGGGGTTTCTTCTACATAACGTCAGAGTCAGTCCATAATATAACTCCTCTACATGAGTAACGGCAGAGATATTCTAGGAGGATGAGTCCTTTGGATGATGTTGCTTAGCTGTAAAAAGTTGAAAACCAGTTGGAGGGTTTCAGCTACTCCTTCATACTCTTGTGTGGGAGAGAACGGAGAGAACTATAAGGAATCAAATGGGTTATCTCTACTGGACACGCATGGACCAAGATGAATATCTTTCTTGCATAGACGAGTTTGTTCTGTTTTTCCATCTGAGTGTTGCTGCCATCAGGTCTCCAGTTTATCTGTCCTTCTCATGCACTGTCCTCCAGCAGATGACCTCGTCACGAACCATCTGGTCCTCTGTCATCTGTCCTTTCCATGGACTGGCCTTCAGCAGATAACCACGTCATGGACCATCAGGTCTCCTGTCATCTGTCCTTTCCATGGACTGGCCTTCAGCAGATAACCACGTCATGGACCATCAGGTCTCCTGTCATCTGTCCTTCCCATGGACTCCCAAACTTTAACAATGACGAGCAGCCTGAACCTGGTTTTCTAGCTATGGTACACGTGTCGTCGAGGTGTGGCGCTCCAAGTCTTGATGTCATCTCGTGAGCTCGAACCTTGCTCAACGTGTGTGGGTCCTCGTCCTTGGGCTTCGTCGAATACTGTACCACCGTCTCCTAAGGTTTCCCCCACCACCCTACCCCTTTCACCACATCCCTCCGATCCCTATGGCAAAAATAGGCCACCAACTCTCTTCTCATCGACGAAAGGGAAAACTCACTCCCCTACTGTAATTAAAACAAGGCCGAGGTGATCTTGTTCCCTGAGGCGCTGAGTCGCCTACAATGACGATGGACTCATTCCACAAGAGGTGAAAAATGTTAAGGTAATTTGAAGTTTGTCTTTATCTCAGCCGAAAAGGAAAGATTATCCGTTTCTTCTTCCTTCCCTCTTCCCTTCTTTCCTCTCTATTATCTGTTGTTCTGTTCCGTGGCAACGCTTTCTTTCCCCCCATTCTTTCTTTCTTCTTCCTGTTTGTCGCTTTTTAGTTCATTTGGTTTCATATCTTTCTTTTCACATTTGTCTTTTCCTCATTCTGGTCTTCTTCATCCTATCTCTCACTATGTCACTCTGAAAACTTAGTCCTCATCTTCCGATGTTTCTATCTCTGTTTCCCTTTCCTTCTCACATTCACCAGCTCCTCTCCACCTCCTCATCTCCTCGTTCTCCTCCTCCCCTCTCCCACCCTCCTCCTCCTCCTCCGGCACACTTACCTCCATCTGAGCTGCTAATGTAATGGAGACCTACCTGTTTGCCCATTCACCCAGGAAGCATTCATTGAACCCCCACAAAAGGAGGGCCTTTGGCGTTCTAGAGTTATGTCTTCCAGCAGACGGAGTCAAGATTATTCTCTGGTTCCAGAAGGTAGAACCAAGATTATGTCATGCTATTAACAGACAGAGCCAAGAGTATGCTCTGCCTCCAGCAGGCAGAGCCAGGGCTTGTCACACTTCCAGCTGACAGAACCGACACTATGGTCTGATTCCAGCAGGCAGAGCCAAGACTATGACCTGGTTCCAGCAGGCAGAGCCTAGACTATGACCTGGTTCTAGCAGGCAGAGCCAAGACTATGACCTGCTTCCAGGAGGCAGAGCCAAGACTATGACCTGCTTCCAGCAGGCAGAGCCAAGACTATGGCCTAGTTCCAGCAGGTAGAACCAAGATCAAGTTGAAATTTACATTAGTCTGTATTCATATCATCTTACCTTTCCATCCCCTTCTTTTCACTCCTTCTTCTCCCTCCTCCTTCAAGTTTCTAACTTTTTTCCTGTTACCTTCTTCCCTAAATCATTCTCCTGTTACCTAAATCCCTTCAATTTCCTCTCCTTGATCTAAACTCATTTTCCCCCCAAACATACTCTAGGAAAAAAAAAAAAAAGAATTCTCCTTTTTTAACCGTGAAGACAATCTGCTACACGACATGATAGGAAAAAAAAGAAGAAAATACATGTAATGGTGATAGATCCATGGTCGAACTGACAGCTGGCTGTGGGGCCTTCTGTCACCTATAAATTACCCGTTTTCGCAGCCGTCTATCACTGGGTTATTGACGGGGGAAAAAAAAAGGACTATAGCTGTACAGTGGGAGAGACCGTTCCTCCTGATCCATCATGACTTTTGTTGAGAAATACAGATTTTTCCCACATTCGAAAGCCGATTTACGCCTTTAAAGAGGATCTCTAACTGGATTCCAACCCTTTATACTCTGATATATACAAGGGGACTTGGCCTGGTATGATTATGCTTATTGGGTTTAGGGTTCTATAAAGCGACGGGGTAACTCTCTCCCCGTAACACGCAAATAATGATAACACACACACACACACACACACACACACACACACACACACACACACACACGAAATGAGGGCCTCACGAATGTAAAACTCCCATCTCATACAGTATGAATAAGTAGTTAATTATATATAAGTAATTAATCAGACATTAACAGACGATGATTCTAGGCCAGGAGTCATCAGGTGGAAAACTCCACTAGACACTAAGGCTCGGTGGAAGATGATTCCTAAAGGGCGCGGGAAAAGAACATTGTTATAATAGACTTTACGAAACCTGTGGTATGGTAATATGCGAGTACAAAGTATACAGAGAAGGACTTATATCATGGTCGGCCCAGTTGATCAGAGGTGTGGCAATGGGAACTCAAAGTAGACTGCAAAATGATGCATTTTCATGATAGAAATGTTAATCACGAGTAGAGAGTGTTTATTCAGCTATTATCAGAATAGATAAAGAAGCACTCTGTGGTGTTATTCAGTAGTGAGAAAACGTACGCATTTAACAAGGAAAATAAAAAGACGCGGTTTTATAGATAGACATAGAACCAAAGACGCAGGACTCGCACTGTCGACTTCTTGCCACTAAACTGTGTGAAAGATGAAGAAAAACTAGAACGAATGCAAAAAAGAGGAACAAAATCCAGTGACTCAGAAATAAACCTTATCCTGACAGCCTCAGAGAACTACTTTCTCCTTAAAGAAGCGAAGATTCTGAGAAGATCTTAATGATTTCAGAATACTGGATGATTTCGATGCTACAACTCACAAGGAAAGGGAAGTAATACAAACTTGGTCAAATATTTCTTCAGCAATTGAGTTGTACACAAGTGAAGTAAACTATAATCAGATATTGATAGAGTAAAGATTATATATATATATAAATCAACAGTGACCTGAAAACGCGACTAGACATGATGTTAATGATGTTAATTATTAGTGAAGAGGAAACTTATGGTCCATGAAAACTCCTCCTCAAAAACTATAAAAGAAATTACATGCACGAATTTCAATTTCTTTTTCCCTTTACAGAGCATCGGCTCAAGTCCACCTTCCTCAGAGCAGCCAGAGGCTTTGATTGCATCAGAATGTGTTTTCCATTCATGATTTCGTGTAAGATTCATATATCGGTATATACTTTCTATACCACATGGCGTTCATGGCCCCTTTCCTGCCGGCTGATGTGCCGGAGGGAGTGGTGTGTGGAGAGAACCATGGGATATAGGGGTGCTACAGGTCTTCCGTGGTCTGGCTCAGCAGAACAACACATATAAGTGCTAGAGAAAGTTCACTGGTACGACACGATAATGGTGACCATACATAATGAGTGCACCCAGCTAGAGTACTGACCACATACCACCACCCTCCCTAGTGCTGACCACACACTGCCATCAACCTCCCCTGTACTGACCACACATCATGAACTTTCCCAGTACTGACCACATACGAATAGCTTCCCCAGGGCTGACCGCACACCATCAACCTCCCCAGTACTGACCACACACCATCAACCTCCCCAGTACTGACCATACACCACCATCAACCTCCCCAGTACTGACCACACACCATCAACCTCCCCAGTACTGACCACACACCAACCACCCTCCCAGTACTGACCACACACCACCATCCTCACCAGTCCTGACCACATACCACCAGCCTCCCCAGTACCCACCACACACCACCAGCCTCCCCAGGACCATCCACTCCCCAGCGCTCCTCAGAAACCCACTACAGTCTCATATTAAATACACAACACTACACACTTGACAGCCATGTCTTACATAATGTGACGGCAGTGGTCAACAACGGCACTTCGCTTCCATGGAGGAATAATTAGCCAGGCTTTAATGCTGGCATTGGTTATGGTGTTTAGGAGACCAAAGTCAAACTGTGTACTCGTGGAAGTGAATGTTTATTTGGTTGAGAAAGTGACCGCCTTCGAACACTCGTGGACCGGACGGACACCGTGAAGACGGAGACCGGAAATATTTCTGAAAAGGAAGTAATCCGTGCATCAGGGCGACCGGAGGATACGCGACCGGAGACGACTAGCGAGGGACTGCTTGGAGATCTCACGCTGGGAGAAGACGTTGTTGCTTCTGGCCGTCCATAGAGGCAGACGAAGTCGTGGGTTCATTTGTGTGGAGCAGCGAAGCCAAGGTGTGTCCTGTTCGCCGGTGGGGAGCATACTGACGGTGGCTCGGCTGTCGAACCCCTGCCACTGCCGCAGACCGGGACCCTTGGCTACCAGAGCTCAGTGGGTTGTGGTGGCCACGGTGGGCTGACTGGTACTGACCCGCCGTCTGCTGGGGAACCGAGATGCGCACTGGGCAGCGCTGCCTCCACCCGGGATCCTCAAGGACGCAGTCGCATGAAAATAAACACATCGCGTCGTCGTCACCCTCAGCAGCAGGAAGCCATGTCCGGGTGACCATGGATTCCCCTCCTGCTGTGCCGGATGGCGTGGGAGGAAATACCTGAACTTCGGGTGTAGTGTCATGACACTTACACTTGAGCATTTACGGTAGTTTTCGTATGCGGTAAACTGTCCGAATGTAGAATGAAACGAGATGTTTGCTCTTTAGCATGATGAAGAGAAGAAGTGAGTAGATAAATGAGTGAATGAATATACAAATCACGAGAAGGGGAGAGAGAAAGAGGTAGAGAGGGAGGGAAGGAGAGAGAGGAGGGAGGGAGAGAAAGGAATACGTGAGTTCAAGCTGATATGGATTACCCACAGGAGAAAATTGCGAGTGTGGAGCCTCTGTCTATGACCATTTATATAACCACATCCACATCAAATGCTCTTAACGAAGGGGATGTACGGGGACATGAGGAATTGAGTCTTACTCTCATGTAAATCAGAGGTTGAAGGATGTTGAAGGGGAATAAAACAAAAGACGAATCCTCAAGAAAAGAAAGGTCATGTTTAGTGGACAAGTAGTGAAAATGGCAACTAAGAAAGCCATCAATATGTTGGGTAAAAGTCAAGTAAGACTAGATGTCTTCGATCCTTGAGAAGATTACTTTAACCGTGAAGAGATTCACTGAACTGCTTCTCAGAGCAGACGATTGAGGAAAAATCGCTAAGTTCCTCCCTAGAACAGGAGAGAGCGTCCAGACACCCTGGCCTCATAGTAGTAGCAGTAGGATACCAGAGTCTGTCTTCCATTCTCGAGGCAGCTGGAGACACCAAGCTGAGCTGGAAATTCACTGGCTTACATAATGGAAAGAAGTGAGATGCCCTGACACACACCTCTCACATCAACAAGCTTGCTGATCCACTGATGAAACAGGTGTCTCACTCACTGAACACTTGTCCCAAGGATGGAACTCCTGACTCGTCTACTAAATATGACTGCAGCAACAACAGCAGCTGCAACAGCAGCAGCAGCACCAGCAGCAGCACCAGCAGCAGCAGCAGCAGCAGCAGCACCAGCAGCAGCAGTGGGAGGCAGGGAGGCAGAAACCTCTGCAAGAGTCATTAAAGCGAGAGTTTCGGAATAATGTCACGTTGGAGACGAGCATAAATAATTCCGTCATGAAGGCCGGAGCTGCGACTCTCCTTAGTCAAGTCTTTGGAAGAGTTAAGAGCCCAAGGCGACGCCCTGTGTGTGTGTGTGTGTGTGTGTGTGTGTGTGTGTGGCACCCAGAGATGGTGGTGGTGTTGTGTGGCACCCAGAGATGGTGGTGGTGTTGTGTGGTACCCATATGTGTGCAGTGAGGCGAATGCTTCCATTGGTATTCTGCAGCCAGTGAGCAGCTGGAGCTAATGTTGTACCGCTGCTGCTCTGCTGCCTCTGTAAAGACGGCAGAAAAATAGCGTTGGTGTTTTGCAGCTGGTCCAGAAATGGCGCTGGTTTTCTATAATAACCCGACCAAGATATGACACTTATAACTCGGACAAGACATGGCGCCGTTGTTGTACAATGACTTAGCCAAGAGATGGAATTGTCGTAAGCTGTGTGTGTGTGTGTGGGTGTGTGTGTGTGTGTGTGTGTGTGTGTGTGTGTGTGTGTGTGTGTGTGTGTGTGTGTTTCCCTATCGACAAAAAAATAAATAGAATCTTAAAGTCACCCTCCATCAACCGCGAAAAATAACCCAAAGACAGAAAAAAGAAGGAGAAGAACGGGAGGAGAAGGAGGAGGAAGTGGAAGAAGAAGAAGTAAGAAGGAAGAGGTGGATAAAAGAAGAAAAAGTGGAGGAGGTAGAATAAAGAAGTAGAAGAAGTAGAAGAGAAGGTGGTTTAGAGGTCCTAAAAACCTTTGAACATAAATTATAACGCGTGTTGTTGTAGCTGGAGCTGCCCTCCATCAGCACTCTCACTTACGCCCTCATCACCACCACCATCACATGCCTCACCAACACAACCGTCACCATCACACGCCTCACCAACACACCACCGTCACCCGTAACAAGCCTCACCAACATCACCACAGTCTCCGACCTCACCACCGTCACAAGCCCTACCACCACCACCACCACCGTCTCCAGCCTCACCCCCACCACCGCCACAGTCTCCGACATCATCACCAACCACCGACCCACTCCGTCACCATCCACGGAAGCAGCGACGCCAGTGCCGTGCCTTGCACGCGCCGGGAGCCGCATTCAGAAAGGGAAGTCCCCTGAAGACTAATTAGTAAGAATATTTAGGTAAGGTTCTGTCTGGCAGGGAGGAGGAAGGTTTGGCATAATTTGTACACGAAGCTCATGTCTCGCGAGGACGGGCTGGGAGCGCTTGACGCCAACACCGGGCAAAGGAGGACGAGCTAATTGCTTCCTTCCTTCATGGTTCTAAAAACTCTTTTACTGGGAAGAGAGTGAGAGAGGAGAGGTGGTGGAGGGAGAGGAGGGGAGAGGGTAGAAAAAGTCAATGAGAGAGAGAGAGAGAGAGAGAGAGAGAGAGAGAGAGAGAGAGAGAGAGAGAGAGAGTACATGGAAGAGAGACAACATGTCTCAGCTGTCTGTTTCTAAAAGGGAGAGAGAGAGAGAGAGAGAGAGAGAGAGAGAGAGAGAGAGAGAGAGAGAGAGAGAGAGAGAGAGAGGGAAATGAATCACCGCTACAAAAGACCGGTCACTTAGCTAATTATAAATGGTTTTTCCCCCGTGTCACTGGCTTCCGGTAATTACTCTATTTTTCACAGAATGAGTAAGTCTGACACACGGGAAATACGTAAATTTGAAAGACAAACTTGGCAATGTGCGTGTGCGTGTGTGTGTGTCGTGTGTGTGTGTGTGTGTGTGTGTCCGTGATACTCTTGTGCACACGGGAAGGGACTCTGACACTTATGGGTCCTCCCCCTTTACCCTCTCTTTCCAATCATACTTTGTTTCCAAGAATTTGGGTACCGACTGGGTTCACTGTTTCTTCACTTGGCTGGATCACTTGGTCGACAGCTCGAAGCATTTCCTCACATCTTGTCTTCCTGATCTCGAGCGTGCTCCCTTGTTGTGCTGTCTAGTTGATCAGGTCCTTCATATTTCAGTGCACTGCTTAGGATCAGGAAGGGTGAGGAACTTGGAAGTTATAGTCGAGTGTCGCCTTATTCTTCTCTTTCCTGATGTGTTCTATATTTCTCTCCAGAGTTTAGTATTGACTGCACTATACAAAGTTGTGATCCGTGTTCCACCAGCAGGTAATTTACCTTGATCAGGAACAGCACTAAGGCCAGGACACGGCCTTGCGGAACACCAGTGGTTAACTTTTTTTCAACCAGTTCGAGATGGCACCTCTGACGTGTGTCGTTTGGTTCCCTTTTCCATGGCCGATTCGACACGTGTCGTCTGTTTCCTTTACCATGGCTGAATTTCGATCAGCCGAGAGATGTCTACTTTTATGCCGGTCGAAGAATCCACAATTTCGTCCTCTGTCTTTTCATAGTTTTCCATTTACTGCTCAGTCTCCCGTCGCACCTCTGTCTCCCGTCGTTTCACTACCCCGTCATCGTCAGCGCCCCCATTCGTCCCCCTGTGTCTCCCCGTCCTATCACTACCCCTGTCATCGTTTTCTCCCCCGTCGTCTCTCTGTCTCCCCGTCCTATCAGTACCCCGTCATCGTCTTCTCCCCCGTCGTCTCTCTGTCTCCCCGTCCTATCACTAGCCCCGTCATCGTCTTCTCCCCCGTCGTCCCTCTGTCTCCCCGTCCCATCACTACCCCGCCATCGTCTTCTCCCCCGTCGTCCCTCTGTCTCCCCGTCCTATCAGTACCCCGTCATCGTGCTCTCCCCAGTCATCGCCCTCCTCCCCTGCTAAGACCACCATCTCTCAGGCCATCAATAAGGCGGGTGAGGAGCTGGTCCTGGCAGCTCAGGCCGCTGGGATCCCGTCTTAGAGGAAGCTGAGCCCTCCAGTGACGCCTTAAGATGATCATCTTCACTTAATACTTGCTGACTAAATTACCATTGTGTGTTATGGTACATATATACTGGACCTACTAAGCCAGGGATCGCTATGCCATTTACCCCGAACAGAATAATTTGGGGAAATTTGATACACTTTCAGCTGTTTTAAACTGACACAGCTTACGTTAGATACGAATACTTCTTGATATGTTGGGATATAATCTGTATTTACGGTCGACATGGAAACTGAAAGAACTCTGACGAAAATCTTAAAGAAACATTAATTTTCATGAAAAATTTACCTATCGAATCTTCTCCACAAAATTTCCGGTTCATTTCGAATCAATTCTTAATATTTGAAGTGATTTGTGATTTTGTGTGCCACCAAACAACTTTCAATCGTGCAATTAGGTGTTGTGATTAGATTAATATAACGAGCACCAAAGAACCTGGGCTAACATCTCTCAAGCATGAGATGCTCCAAAAACATCCAGACCTCACACTTCTCTAGCATTCCTCACATGAACCCCTTCAGCATTAACCCCTTCCTCATCATTTGTGTTATAAGTGGGATAAAGACCAAATGCTCTGACAGATGACTATATACAATTTGGTTGGTTGTTTAAGACTAAGTTTTGTTAATTGTCGGGGGTTCATTAACGCCGTCAACGTCTAATTACATCCACCAACTGAAAAGAAAAAATCTTGACCTCAACTTTTTCTTCAGGTGTTATAGATAATCATAAGATCACATACATTCTCACAATGTATGTGGCCCATGATATGTAGATAAAAGGTATGATTGCAAAACATTTCCCATCATACACAAAATCTAATAAACAATATATATATATATATATATATATATATATATATATATATATATATATATATATATATATATATATATATATATATATCATAGACAATAATCTAATATGGGAATCTAAAACAAAATGTAGAACCTCAAATATCCAAGAAACAGAATTTCAACCAGATCCAGAGCTCGGTTTGATGTTATCAGAGTCCCAAAATCACATGACCCCTAAAGGAATCGAGTATCGGAGCACAAGCCATCCACACAACACCCAGAAAACCCCCAAAACCCACAACCTCCAAACCCACAACCCCTAAACCCACAACCACCCCTAAACCCCCTCCTCTCACCCTACACCAGACGCTGTAGTCGTAAATTAGAACATGGCTTTAATATCCGGCTGTAAAAGTGATGGATACAGTTTGTCACTCCTCATAAATTAGTAAAATATTACCAGATAATCGGTGATCGAGGCCCAGCCACAGTGTCCCGGAAATTTGGGAGATTTAGAGATATTATTTATCGCTCGGTTCTGAATGTCTTCCTCGAGAATCTTTCTTTTATGAAAGCCACCTGGGCCGACGGAGGGAAACTTGACAACCACTGAATCGCTGGCTTACTAATCACCCACCATTATGAGGCAGAAGTAACACTACATCGTACATCAGAGGAAGGGGCCTATAGCACCGTGGAATGCAACAGGGGTAAGCAAAATAATACTTCCATTCCAAAGCTGATTCAACTCGCTAACACTATCACCAAAAGCTAGAACGAAAGATACTAGGTGAAAATGACTACAGCTTCGTCATAATAGTCGGGAATGAACTCGATGAGGCATTCCATTGGCCGTTGTATATTCAATTTT
>NC_092265.1:9563133-9573133 GCF_036320965.1 Panulirus ornatus | reverse complement strand
TTCCTTTCAATCTCTCTTAGCTGATTCCTTTCTTAATTTCTTCATCTCTCTTCCGGAAGACAAGCAGGGGACGCATTCGGTTCCTGTGCCTCGGTGTGTGTAAGGCTTCAATAATTTCTACTGCCAGAGTAGACCGAAATGTATGAGAAACTTTAACAGTAAATAGCACGAATCAAATCATAAGTTGAGAGTTTACAATTACATAGTAATCAAGTCCTGAAACATAGTTCATACGTCGGTGATACACATGAAGGACAAAGAGCTATGTGTTACAGGTGAGGGGGAAAACCAACACCTGAAGAATCAAGACTCATTACTTCGAGGCTAATGAAGATGAGAGTGACGGGGGACGGTGAGGTAAGTTCACCATATAATCTGCAGGTGGATATAATGAGTGATGACTGACTTAGCGTAAGTGAGGTGCTTAGTAAATCAATGAAGAAGGGTGAGGGAAAATGACAATGGTGAGGGATTATATGAAGAGAAATAGTAATAAAAAGATTGTTAGGGATAGTGGTACTGATGATGGTGTATGAGGTGTGAGGGAATGGAATGCAAGGAGTGGAAAAGAGTGTGCCAGGGTGTTCTGTAGAATGTGAGTAGTGTGTCAATTATATTTTCCTCGGAAACAAATCAGGGTGAGTGAGACCGCTAGATGAGGTGATACTAAACAAAACCCAATTGTCCATCGAGGTTCTGCAGGTGTGTGAGTGAAAGTCATACGTTTAGCCTCGTATGAGGCGGTAGACGAGTGACTGATAGTGACCGGTTGAGTGTTAGATGAAGTATGGAGTGTACGAGAGTGGCAATGAGGAGGGGTGCCACTCTGGCCCTAAGCCATCATGACCGGGGAGAGGAAGCTGCCAGTCTGGCCCTCGGCCATCACGTCTTGTGGGAGGAGGGTGCCACTCTAGCCCTGGACTCCCCGAAGTGTGGGGAGGCCCCCATTTCTCCCTCTCCAGTAATCTAAATCCCCCAGCAAGTACAACCTAACCGATCTATAACAATTACTCCAGGTAAGTCTGACATGTAGTTTATATCTACTTCAAAGGGACACAAATTGCTTGACGGACGAACTAACAAAATCAATGGTCATGAATATGATTTCTTTAGCACACTCCTGACGCAGACTAGCCTTCACCTGGAACCACTCATTCTCTTCTTTTCTTACTAGCATATATGCCTTGACTCTCTTGATAAAAGCTCCCCCAGCGCTTCTCACTGAAATCGATATAGCTCGAACCGAATGTAAAGCGGCAATATGAAAGAGATCTTGAAATCCGAGGTTGAGGATGACCTCTTTTTCTAGCAGTTACAGATGCCTTGATGGTATCCTACGGTCTCAACTTCTTGATGAAAGTAAAAAGAAATGAAATGATTAAATCATCAGCAATAGGTAACGATGGAGGTCAAAACGCAATACTGAGTACTTATATCACAACTGTACGAATGTGTGTGTGTGTGTGTGTGTCTGTCTGTCTGTGTCTGTGTCTTCTCCTCGGCAGGATAGTGTATGTACTAGTTCTACATGCGCACGTTAATACCACGGTGTCTCCTTCTTCAGGTAGGGTTCACCACGAACATGTCTATCGAGAGATGATGACAGGATCACGAGGACGTGGGTCCTCCCTCCCGGCGACACTCACCGGCCTCTTAAAGCGTCAAAACTTGTGTTGGAGAAGTTAGTGAGAAGTTTGTGTTGGTGCTACTGTTGTGGGGAGGCGGCCACTATGCGTGTAATGGTGGCCCAGTGGTGATCCTGGGATACACCAAGTGTTGGCTCTGAGACACACCAAGTGGTGGCCCTGGGACACACCAAGTGGTGGCCCTAGGACACACCAAGTACTGGCCCTGAGACACTCCAAGTGGTGGCCCTGGGACACATTAAGTGGCGGCCCTGGGACACATCAAGTGTTGGCTCTGAGACACACCAAGTGTTGGCCTTGGAACACACCAAGTGGTGGCCGTGGGACACACCAAGTGGTGGCTCTAGCAAAGACCAAATGGTGGCCCTGGGACTCGCCACTCCTCTACTCTACCAATATCCCACACTTCCCTACGGCTGTTCTCCTTGCCACTGGTCTAACTACCGCAGGTCCTCGTGCCCCTGATCTCCTCTATCAAGTTAAGGGCGTGCTATAGGCCCCTCCTGCTCCGGGGCATCCCCTTTTTCAAACCTTCGTCAGACACATGTGGGAATCTGTCGCCAATTCTTCATCTCTTACTACTGCACCCGTCGACAGAGAGCGTGGAAAAGTATTAGGTGTTAGCATACACCAGTCTGACGGGAGGGTGATCCGCGTTCCTACACGTCCAGCCAAGTCCCTGAGGATCCTTTGGGGGCCAGGCAGCGCCCCCAGTGGACGGTGGGTCAGTCAGTACAAATCGGCCCCCAGTGGCCACCACAACTCTCTGAGCTCCGGTGAGCAGAGACCTAGACTGCGTCAGCGGCAGGCAGTGGCAAGGGGTTCGACATTTATTGAGACTGTACTGATGAGTCCTTTTTCCAAATCACTGATATCATTCATGAAAAGAATGGGGGCCTAGAAATGAGCCCTTACGATACCCCACTTGTCTCATTGAGTTATCCAGGTATATTTCTTTTTAATACCACTCTATGTCTTCTCTCTGTCAGCCAATCCTTGATCCACCAGCAGACCCTATGTAATCTTACCAAGCAATCTTTCTTGAGCTTTTGCAGTGATAAGGTTTGGGAAGTCAAGATACACAACAATTTGAAGGAAATTCTGAATCCCAACTGTTGTGTATATGATTAAAAGAATTTTATTGTACTCGCTGAAAACTGATATGACGAAACCCGCAATCATGTACAGGTACTACTTAAAAAATCTTCTGAAAACTTAACAATTGTCTCGCCTTTTTTTATTGTTGCCAACATTTTACCTAAAGCCGAGTAAGATTAATGGGTCGATTATTGAAGGGCTTATGATGGAGGCGAATGATGGATAGAGGAGAAAATTAGAATAGAAAATTGTTCAGAGGATGATGAGAGAATGATGAAGGAGGGAAACTGATGGGGAAGGGAATGAAATTGATGAAAACAAAAGGACAAAGCAAAAAAAAGACGAAAAGATATAAAGTGTTAACAAGGCAGTAAAAATAGGAAGTAATATGAATGAGGAAAGAAAAACGTCTGAGAAGGGAAAAAAGAGAAAAGATTACCTATGACGAACAATAGCGACCAGACACCGAGGGAAAAAGGAATGGAATTATCTTCCTTCGGAGATGAGATCACGAATAAGATGTGTAGATTACGTCTGCATTTCCCGCTGCTGACAAAGCCAGTCCATGGCTGGCAGAGTAAGACACAACGCCGACCAGGAAATTCGAGTCGGGATAATCAGCAGTGTTGTGCTTATCACAATGGAGGCGAGGGTGTTTTTTTATGTGGGTCGCGAGATTCTTTTGTAGGTGGGAGACAGAGGGAGGGGGGAAAGAAAGAGGGAGGAGGGAGAAGGAGGGGGAGGAGGAGGAGGAGGACGAGGAGGACGAGGAGGAGGAGGAGGAGAGGAGGAGGAGGAGGAGGAGGAGGAGAAGGAGGAGGAGGAGGAGGAGAGGAGGAGGGGAAGGAGGAGGAGGAGAAGAAGGAGGAGGAGGTGGAGGTCTCTGGAGATGGTGATGGTGTATTAGATGGATGTTTAAGGATTCCCTAGACCTAGACTGACGACTATATAACGTGTCCGCTTGTCCGTAGAAGGTCGAGTTCATAAAGACGCGACACTGACCATGATCCTGGAACAATCTATTCTCAAGTACTCGGGTGTACGAGGTGGCTAAAATAAATCTAATTCAGTAAAAGTTAGAAATCTGAGTTCCTAAAAAGCGGGGAACTTAAAAGCGTAAACGCTGGATAACTGAGGTGGTAAAAGTACGGGATGTGAGGCTAAATGTAATATGATCAACTAAGGTCGTTTGTTATCTTTCTATGTGAGTTCCGACCCAGGAGGAGATGTTCCTCTTAACAACAGACATATGAAGGAACATTTCTCTCTGCTAGTGTCTGTTCATCTTGAACATTTCGACACAACTGGTTCCTTTTTGATCTGGTCGTTAACAAGGACGATAGGTGAGAGTTAATGTTTAATTCACTGTCATGTTCCAAACTCTCTCATTTCCTTTTCATGCAAATTTTTTCTTTCCTTCATCACATATCATCATCTAGTGCCATGTGGAATTTTGTGCCAGGTGGAATTTCTTGCCCCATACTGAATACAATGGTGTCAAGTGTCACAAGGAGTTCTGATGTTCGTTTCAGGTGTCACTCATAAGCTGGTGTCACACATGGAGTCTGTTGACATGTTGAAACACTGAGTCATATGGAAGTTGCTCTTCTAAGAATTTTGATGTCATTTGTTGTTTGGTTCAAAGAGTCCCTTTCCCTTCCTCTATAGAATATATCCCATCCCTTCACCCCTGTTCATCTTATTCACCATTCTGTCTACCCAACATATCTCCTCGCCCAATATACATATACCCATTCATTACCCATTTACCTCTCCTCTGTTTCTTTTTTCTCATCTCCCTCCTGGTGTTCCACAGAACGTAATCCCAGCTGTCAGGGTAATCGCCTGTAATCCTGAAGGGTAAAACCGGTTGACTTTAAGGTTCTCGTTAATCCGCTTTGGGAAATTAGTTCATATAGCCAACAAGCTTGCGTTCGTGGACTCTTTCAAGTATTCGTCCATTGGTATTCTGTATGCATCATTGATCATAGGCCATTGATAAGTGCATACATGTATCCGCCATTTTTCACCATTTTCTCTTCGTCTTCATCTTCATCTTCTCCCTCTTCTTCTTCTTCTTCTTCTCTCTCTCTCTCTCTCTCTCTCTCTCTCTCTCTCTCTCTCTCTCTCTCTCTCTCTCTCTCTCTCCCCCCTCTGAGACGGTGCTCCAGCAATGGCACAGATCATGTATAAGGCCTGGATATTGTGGGAATATTTCTTGCACTATTGTGGCGCGAGAAGATTTATGGCTGGGATTGTGTGTGACGGAGACCCCCTGGCTGGCCATGGCTGCGTTGGATATCTTCATCTGTATCTCTTTCCATTCTTGTAATGCTGATATTGCCTTACAGTGTTCTTATACTGGTAGGAATAACAGGGTAGTGTGTAGGTGAGTGTCGTGCATAATCTACCTCTTCATTTGTTAGTCAGTCTTTCTGCCTGTTGTGTTTGATGGTGTGAAAGGTAATCGAAAGAGAGAGAGAGAGAGAGAGAGAGAGAGAGAGAGAGAGAGAGAGAGAGAGAGAGAGACCAGAGGGAGGAGGGGCTTGGCAAGGTGTCATTCTCACCTGTTTTGTGATTTAATCTGACTTTCTAAATTCATTCTTTTATCATCATCATTTCTCTCCTTGCTTAATTTCAGATGATGAGTTACACCAATCGGTGAAAGAGTTATTCAAACAACGATAATGATGATGATGATAATGATGATGATGATGATGATGATGATGAATGACAAGAACGCCTCTGAGCTTAACGACAATGCAGCCAGTGAGAAGCCTTAGGAATGATTAATGTCATTAACTTAATAACCAAATCACTTATATAATCTAACTAAGCAATGCAGTTCCTACGAACGTTACTAATACGTTTCTACGTATAGTTAAAAGAAAAGAATTATCAAACGTTTATCCTAATTACGTATCATTATATAGGGAATATATCATGATGATCAATCATGATTATACCAAATGAAATGATTAAAAGAAAGGCTTATAAAAGATCAGTTTTCTTATGTCCAACTACACCGTCAAGATGGAAGAAAGAGGGAAGCGAATGAGGGAGAGTCAGGGGAAGTAGGAGAAGATGGAGGAAGGATGGAGGAGGTAGGGAGATGGAGAGAGGGAGAGAGAGGCGAGAAGAAAGGCATGGTCATCAGAAATTCTCCTTCCTCTTACCCTCAAGGAAATTACAATCCTGTTGTTGGCATTTCTTTTATTCCTGGAGCCAAGCTTAATCGAGGGAGGGCAGTGAGGGAGGGAGGGAAGGAGGGAGGGCAGTGAGCGAGTGTAGCATCTCAAGTTAGCACAAAAACGCTGAGTCGCAACACCGCCCAGAAAACTGTAGTGCAAAGCTCAGCCATCTCCACGACCGCCTGTGTTTTGCCAGCGTCTGGCTCCCTCACCTCAGCCAGCGTCTGGCTCCCTCACCTCAGCCAGCGTCTGGCTCCCTCACCTCAGCCAGCGTCTGGCTCCCTCACCTCAGCCAGCGTCTGGCTCCCTCACCTCAGCCAGCGTCTGGCTCCCTCACCTCAGCCAGCGTCTGGCTCCCTCGCCTCAGCCAGCGTCTGGCTCCCTCACCTCAACCAGCGTCTGGCTCCCTCACCTCAGCCAGCGTCTGGCTCCCTCACCTCAGCCAGCGTCTGGCTCCCTCACCTCAGCCAGCGTCTGGCTCCCTCACCTCAGCCAGCGTCTGGCTCCCTCGCCTCAGCCAGCGTCTGGCTCCCTCACCTCAGCCAGCGTCTGGCTCCCTCACCTCAGCCAGCATCTGGCTGTGTGCACAAGTGCTTGTATGTGTGTGTGTGTGTGTGTGTGTGTGTGTGTGTGTGTGTGTGTGTGTGTGCGCGCGCGCGCCCCACCACCACCCGAGCCGATAAATAAGTCATGACACGCCCGTCAATCACACATCCCCACCACCATTACAATCGCCATCAATAACCACCAGCACGAATGACAATGTCAGCAACTCCTGACGCCTCCACACCATTCCCTACCCCAACCTCACCTACCCTTACTCTCCCCAGATCCCACAACCCACCCCACCTAGCCTCCCATCCGCTCCCAGTACACTCCCACCCCACAAACTCCGAGGAGTTCCCCACGTCCCCACCCACAACAATCAGTCCCCATCCAACCATAACAGGCCCACCACACGGACCTCCAGCACCCAAAGACCACCCTCCGTTACACCACCCCATCCAAAAACCCTCTCTCCCTCACCTCCCACCCACCCCTTGATATCTCCTGACAGCCCCTCACCCCACACCCACAGCCCCCCAGACGTCCAGCCTCAACCCCCGCTGGCCCCTCACCCTGCCTCAAGCTTCCAGCCTCCCCTGGTCCCCATCTAACCCCAGCATCCCCCATATCCACACCCATCCACCCATCTCCCCTCCAGCTCTCCAGCCTTCCCCCTGGGCCTCCTAATCTTCCCATAGCCCCATAGCCCCCCCACGCAACCCCCCGCAGTCCCCCAAGCCAGCCCCCACCTCCCCTCCGTGCCCGCCCCTCAGGGCTGGCTAACTATCACTCAAGCGACTGAATATCACTCCCTCAAGCAATTTAGTCACACCGATATTCAATTTTTTAACGACCCCCCCGTCAATCATACGCACCTGTTCCATCAACCCCCCCCCCTCAGCTGCCCCTTCAATCTGTCGGCTTCTCTCGACCTTCCGGCCTCGTGGTATATGGTCGAAGTTACCGTGAGTCTCCCTCACCCTTCTCTATGTTAAGGGCTGTTGACTTTGATGTTCGGGATGTTTATATTGTTTACGTTGAGGGTCAAATATCACATACTGTGGTTTTTGAATTGAGTAAACATGATAAATCTATATTCTATTGGTCACTGTCTTTGACAAGAGATGATACATAAATTTGGAATGCACAGCTGCCATCAACGTGCACTTGTTCACATACATGTGTGTATGTGCACAACCATGCACAACCACATAGTTGTATAAATGCTTATTTGTTATTACCTGTTTCTTCAGTAATGAGAAGGAGTTTACGAACATTCGGCTCTGATCATTCAATCATATAAAATCTCTAAATGCTGTCGGCAGTTCACTATATCCCCATACAGTTTATTCCAATTATCCACTAATTTTATAAAAGTACTTCTTCGCATCCTTTTTTACACGTCTAACCCCGTCTCACGCAGTCCTTGCCCCGTCTCTCCCGGTCCTTGCCCCGTCTCTCCCGGTCCTTGCCCCGTCTCTCCCAGTCCTTACCCCCGTCTCTCACGGTCCTTGACCCGTCTCTTTCCGTCCCTGATCCCGTCTCTTCCCAGGCGTCGCCCCGTCTCTGCCGGTTGGCCCCCCAGCAGCAGCAGCAGGCACCCGCCATCATCACAAGGGAATCATCAGCAGAACAAAATCATTACAATGGAGCAGGGAGGAGGAGGAGGAGGAGGAGGAGGAGGAGGAGGAGGTGTTCCCCTGCTCGTCATCACTTGCTGATATTGGCAGCCAGGCCGGAGCTGTGCTGACCCCGCGGAAACCTTCGCAACGCCCTCTTATCCCTCCCTTCCTCTCCCATATCCACCAATCAGAAGACACTACGAGGCAGAACGCGAGATTATGATCAGTTGACACTCGATGTGCCCACTGGATTGCAGCTCATAGTCAGGCCAATCACAGTTCATCCCTTCGCTTGTCATTAACCAATGAGAACTAACATTGAGGACTTACCTAAAAGCACCCGCCACTACCACCACCCGTTCCCTCCACTCTATCTTCTGTAATGAGATGTCGCCAACGCAAAATATACAGTAACACTCTAGTTCCAGAGCAGCAGCGGCACCAGCAGGAGGAGGAGGAGGAGGAGACTAAAGAAAGAAGGTTTATACAAGGCAACACCCAAGGCGGCGATGCAGGCAATATTAAGACTACATAACTTACAGACACTCAATAAGCGTCATTACTGAGGAAGAACTGCTTCATCCCCGCCCGGAGTCTCCCGCCATTAATGACCAATAAATATGACCAGTATTAAGCTATCGGGAGATAAAGTCAATAACTGATATATTACGATGTTCTCGTATTAAGGCGAGGAAAACTCTGGGCGGCCTGGGAAGGTACGATCGTAAAAATTGTACCTTTGAGTATATCTTGATTTTGTGCGTCTCTTGTCGCTTGCTTCTCCTACCACTTGAAGAGGAGCTATCTACGCACTGGCACGTCTGCTGAGAATAAATGAGTTCTCGAAAAAGGTTAGAAAGAATAGTGAGACTATTCACACCTCGTCTGATGAGTTCTAGCTGCTCCTGTTGGCTCTGTCCCAGATGTTGAGGCGTACAGAGGGCGTCACAGATCTCTGTGGAGTCGTGGTCTAGAAAGGTGACGTCCCACATAGGCATAATTGATCCCCCCCGAGACGTCGAGAGCCAAGCGGCCTCCGCCTCCGCCTCGCAAATACCTGAAGAGCCACCACACTACACCTCCGCTCCGCCAGGGAACATGAACGTGCCACCCACTTGTGGCAGGCGAAATCCATCGCATGAAAAAAAAAAATGTGGATTAGAATCCTCGTCCGCGGGAGCCCATCCCACCGTCCTACACGCCAGACCATCGAGGGTAAAATTGGGAATGATCGTCTCTCTGTCCACAAATTAATCAAATGACTCTTCCCAACGAAAAAGGAGGAAAAGAATTCAATAACAGGCCTTATGTGATGTAGTTGATACGAGCGAGAGTACCGTGCTGGGACTGTCGGAGCATCGTCCGTGCGTTCGTCCGGCGGCAGAGTAGCGACATCATCCAAACACTAACCACTCGCAGGATACGTATATAAATTAGTCTGATCGGTAAAGTAGACCCTGGGGATGGAGAGCACAAGACTCAGTCTTGCGTGGCGTTCCCATCTCCCCCACCGCTCGCCTATTATGGACTGGCTATGGTTAATGGCACTGACTCTCATACCCGCTGATTTCTCTATCATTATTGATTTCATATTGTCGCTGTGGCGATTGCGAAAACCCTTTTTTTTCTTTTTTTTTAGCCTCTAATATTAAACGGAAACGCGGTGCAATTCACCAATGCCCTCCTCGTTGTTGCCATATGAATCGATGTGGGGTCGAGAAGGACACCACCTGACCTGATGATGTTGAAGCCATCATACACGTGTAAAGACACCTCCTTCCCACATCCCTGGCCGGTGATGACACACTCACCTCACATCGAGACGTCTACAAGAACCGGGGAAACCTCGACTTCCAGTACAAAATGTCAATTCACATTTGGACCATGGCAGAAGGAA